>NW_024726666.1:0-34935 GCF_018991925.1 Homarus americanus | reverse complement strand
TATCTTGTTTTAATAATCTTCACTAGAGAATATTAATGTTATTCTCAGTTTGTTTAAACAATAGGAAAAATTTACTGGCATTTAAGTATAAAAAAAAGTATGTGTTATTCATATGTTTTGATTAGGAATTCCTTTTGTAATCTACCATTCACAATTATATACATACAGGGTATACGGTACATAGGCCTATATACAAAAACGTATTAAAATATGTTTCATATTAATAATTTGCCATGGTGATATTAGATGTACATTAATATAAAGTACCGTAATTAATACGAAGAAAAAATAATAAAATACAATACAATTTCCAGTAAATCAATTTCTTACCTGTGCTTCCTTCATTAACTACAATACATAGCACATTTTGAACGATTTACTTGTCGAGGAAACAAACAAAAAAGTTCATGGTTAATAAACTAAGAGAACGTTATAAACATATAATAAAAATAATAATTATTAATAACGGAAGAAGCAGAGGTGGAGTTTGAGATTCCCCCCACTCCCCCCCAACCACTTGGAGCGAGTTTTTATTTGGGGCCTTGCCGCTAGATGGTGCTGATTCCGGCCTTGCGGCGCACGGTTAATTCAATACCTTTCGTTCGAGTTTTCCTATCTTCCATATTGTACTTTGTATTGGGGATTGCTGGCCACTTCGCCTTTGGGCTATTTCGGCCGGAGCTAATGTCTTCTTTCTTCTTCTTGAGGTTTCTTCTTTTAGTCTTGGTCTTCTTTCTTGCTACTTCTAATCTGATATTCTTGTTTCTTCTTTTCTTGTTTTTCTTGTGTTCTTCTTGTTCTTGGTATTTTGGTTTCTTCTTTCTTCTTCTTGTTTTATTTGGGATGAATTATGGTATGAGTGAGTGATATGATAGTGAGCTACTGACAGACCAGATGAAATGGCCGGTCAGGTGACTAGTTTCTCTGTGATTTTTTTTTATTGTCTTTTGTAGCCCGTGTCTTTTTGTTTGAATATGTGTTGGTTGGTGTCAGTTTTACTTGGTATATGTGCGCGTTGTATGTAATGGAAAGGTTTGTGATATGTCTCTCATGTTGTATGTTTAAATTTTTGTTTTATTCATTTTTATTTGCTTTAGGGCATGGTTACACACATATTATGAATATAAAAAGAGTTCATGCGTGTGTCATTCACAACATGCCGATAAGACGGGTCTCCTTGAGGAAGATTATTACAGCGTCACTTATGGTGACATCATCTTGCAATATATTGGGTACAGTCAGCACGAAGCCTCGCTTGGCAGCTAGCATCACCAGCTGCCGGCGTTCTGGTTCGTACTGGCTGCACTCCGTCAGAATGTGTCGGATGGAAAGAATTTTGTTGCACGTGGCACAGATAGGTGGAAAGGAGTTGTCTAAATAAGCTTTTAGGTGGGTCAAATGGGTACAATTTAACCTTAGTCTGGCGAGAACCACCTCTTCCCTCCTATTCTTTCGGTATGCTGAAAGCCAGTTTCCTATGTTAGTCTTCCAGTTGTTGCGAAGATCTAACCTCGTCCAATCAAGTTGCCACTTCCCTGTTGTATATGTCTTCCCCAAGGAGAGACACGACTGACGCTCCCAGGGTACATTGGTTGTCTCCCTGAGACCCACAGTCGCTTTTGCTAGTTTGTCTGCCTGTTCATTGCCCCGAATGTTGCAATGCCCAGGCACCCATATCAGCACAGTATTCTTGGCACACTCATGTAGTTTATTAATAATGTTGCCCTGTATCTCATTGCTGGTAGTGTCACCACCTTGAATTGCTTTAAGAGCTGACATGGAATCTGAAATGAGAGCAACATCATTGACATCGCTTGTTATTGCAATGTCAATGGCTCTACTTATTGCAAACATCTCTGCAGTGAATATGGTTGTATGCCGCGGCAGGCGGGAGCTCCACTCCCCGTCTCTGCTCCAGATACCGGCTCCAACGTTGTCGTCAGTTCTGGACCCGTCTGTGTACACGTGAGTATAGGCACTATATCCTTCTAGAAATTGATAGAAAAGTTGTTTCAGGAGCTCAGGATGTAGGTCATTCTTCCCTCCTGGAAGCCACGATGTTTCCACATGGAAGTTGGGGTTCTCCCATGGCGGACACAACGGTGGAACGTATCTATCAACGTCTTCGAAGTGGATACCAGCTCCCTGGCACAAGGTCTGGAGGCGGACAACCGAGGACGGGGACCTACGCAGCTGCAGGAAACGGAATTTAGCAACAGCACACCAACCTGGGTGGCCTGTGCCGCGCCTCCTAGCCGCACTCAACCCGTACCTTAGCGTCAACATGTCCCTCCTGATGTGGAGTGGAGGGACATGGGCCTCCACCTCTAGTCTTTCTACACGTGTACACCTATAAGCACCCAGACATAGACGAAGGCATCGGTTCTGTATTCTGGTCAGCTTTGCGAGTGTGGTGTCGCATGCAGAAGCATACAACTGGCATCCATAATCAAGTTTCGATCTGATCAGGGTCTTATACACCATTAATAAAGATTTCCTATCAGCAAACAAGGAGAATTTGAGGTCACTTAAGCTGGGTGCTGGTGAGAGGAAATCATTAATCATTATGATAAATAATATTGGGCCCAAAACGCTGCCTTGTGGAACTCCGTTTTCTTGGACAAATGTGTCTGACTTAACGTTACCTTTTAATTTGACGGAAAAAGTTCTGTCTTGCAAAAAATTTCTAATGAAAATTGGCAAATTACCTCTCAGACCCAAGGCCTGGAGCTTCATCATGAGGCCAGTCCGCCATGTCATGTCGAAAGCTTTTTCTATGTCTAGGAATACTGCAATTAGTGTTTCTTTACTGCAAAGAGCTTTTGAGATGTCAGTTTCAAGACTTATTAAATGATCCAGTGTGCTTCTACCTTGGCGGAAACCACACTGTCGATCACTTAATATGTTGTTACTTTCCAAAAAATACATTAGCCTACGTTTTATCATACGTTCCATGACCTTACACAGACAGTTTGTGAGCGAAATCGGACGGAATGAATTGGTGTTAGTAGGGCATTTGTCCCTCTTTGGGATCGGAACGACATGGGCAAAGTGCCATGAGTTTGGAAACGTTCTGGACGTCCAGATCTCATTGAACACTTCTAGCAATTTGTCCAGGTTACCCTGGTCAAGGTGCTTAATCATCTCGTATCGTATACCGTCAGGTCCAGGAGTAGAGCCCTTGCCCTTTTTTAAAGCAAAGGAAAGTTCCTCTGGGGAAAATGCTCGGTTTTAGTCTTGTTCGTCCCCGTTCTCGAAGTCGAGATGCACGAGCTCGGCACGATCACGGAACACGCCGAAGCGTGGATCATGATTGGTGGAGCTACTGGCATCTGCGAACTTCTGGCCTAGGGCGTTGGCAATGGCCTGGGGTTCGTCGAGAAGCCGCCCTCCACTACTCAACTGTGGGATAAAAGTCCTTCCTCCGTTTGATCTGACCCGGTTTATAGCCGACCATACCTCAGAGGAAGGGATATCCTTGTTAATAGTGGAGACGAATGCCCGCCAAGACTCTCTCTTGCACTCCCTGAGAACCCTCCTAGCCTTAGCTCTAGCTTTTTTATATTCAATAAACGGCATCGCCTATTTCGCTCACAAACCACTCGTCGGCAGTCTGGTGTCCACCATGGAACTCCAGGCCTGTGGGTAGTTGCAGAAGTCTTAGGAATTGTTAAATCTGCTGCGTGTATTATGGCTTGTTCTATGTGTGACATTTTGGTGTTGATATCTTCTCCAATGGTGTCTATACGAACGGCTCTTGAGTATGCCCCCCAGTCTGCTTTCCTAAGGTTGCAGCGCACCTCGGGAGTAGCCGTTGGGGCGCCACACTCATAAGAAATGCAGATCGGAAAATGGTCACTACCCAGGGAGTCGTCGTATGTAGAAAATTTACAGTCTAATAGCAAGGAAGCTTCAACTATAGAGAGATCTATAGCTGTCGCTGAGCCAATTCGTTCGTCCACTCGAGTCGCACTACCGTCATTCAGAAGAGACAAGTTGGAGTTGAGTATAGTTGCAGCCACCTGCTCTCCCCTCCCGTCACTCCGGATACTGCCCCACCGCAAATGGTGAGCATTGAGGTCTCCGAGGATCATTTTTTTCCTGGCAGTTGGTTAAATAGCTCCTCAAGCTCACCCTCGGCAATGAGCCCGCCCAGAGGACAGTATAGTGAGCAGACGGCCACATAGTCAGACCGAAACTTGACTCTGCAAGCCACAGCCTGCAGATTCACGCTCAGGTTGACTCTTTGTTGAGCGAATTCACTCCAAATATATAGGGCTACCCCCCTTAGGTTGTCTCCCCTGTAGGACGTGTAGTTGTCAAATACAGGTGGGTCGTCCTGACCCGCAAGTAGCGTCTCTTGTAGGCAAAAAACGTCTGGCCGGAATAATGACTTTAGTAAATGAAATTGAGCATTTTTATTCCTAGCACCTCTGCAATTCCACTGGATGATAATGAATTTTAAGTCTGAGAATTGATATGGTCAGCGTTTTGGGTTTTCTTTTTCTTTGTTCTTGTTTCTGGGGGGGAATTGTGTGCCGGGGTATGTTCCCTCGTATTTCGTGAGCAGTCCCATGGCTCCATAAAGCCAGTTCTCTGCTCGGCAGGGGCTCCATGCCCCCGGTGTGTTTCAACAATGCGAAACAATGGTTGTGGTGAAGAGTCTCTTGTCATGCTTTCGACAGATAGCGACCTTCTCCTTACTTGGGGGTAGACAAGGTCGACAGTCTGCTTAAGTTTTGTGGTCTCGTTTAACTTGTTTTTAGTTTTAGTCTTGTTAGTAGTCATAGTTGTCTTTGAGTTTTCGTCGTTGGCATCTGTGGTTGGATATCCGGTGAGTGTGGAGTCAGTTTGTGTTGCAATGGACCTGGTCTCAGTCTGTGTTCCAGTGGTGCACATTTTGGGAGGTGAGGTGTTTTTGGTTACAGCGGATGCGAAGGACATTCCAGATGTTGGTGTCTGCAAGGACATCTCCACCTGCTTCCTAGCCTCCCTGTAGTCCAAATTAGTCTCTGCTCTCACTCTACTGATCTCATACTCCCTCAGGTAGGAAGGGCACTTCCTGTCTGAGGCAGCATGTTGACCCGAACAGTGGTAGCATTTTTCCTCAGTTTGTGTGCAGTCATCTTCCCTGTGTCCGCTTTGAGCACATTTACAGCATACCTGGGTGTTACGGCAGGCCTTACCAGTGTGTCCAAACCTTTGGCAGTTGAAGCATCGCATGGGAAATGGAATGTATGTTTTCGTTTGGACTCTCTCATATCCTACCAATACATGGGTGGGCCTAACAAGTCCATCAAAAGTCAGTACAGCTGTGGTTGATCGTTTTCTTTCTCCCTCTGCGGTCCTCCTATTAAAGACGAAGGCATCGACGACTCCTTGATCTTTCATGTGGTACTTGATTTCGTCATTACTCATTCCCTGGAATTCGTAGCTGTTAACTACAGCCTTACAGGTATTGAGAAATGCTGGGATATACGGTTCCACTATAGTTGAATGAAAGGTTTTCAGATTCAAGACGTCCCTCATTTGCTTTGCGTCTTTAACAGTAACTTGGAGTTGGCCATTTCTTGTCTTTCGGACTTTCACCACGTCCACTATTTGATCTTTAATGGCCTTCTGGATAATGAACCCATTAATTTTGTCAAACGAGGTGGACGTGTCAACAGTCCGAAAGTGGATTACTCTGGCCTTCTCTGTTGATATTTCAATGGTACGTCTTTGTTGGATGTTTTGGTCGGTGGTCGATGCATTGTCTTTGTCTGTCAGTGGTCTTGGCAGTCTTGGGTCATTTTGATTGGTCTCCCGCCTCAGCTTGTCCCTGCCTGGACGAGTAGAGGGGGGCTTGTTGTTTCCCCTCCCAGGGGGCATGGTTGGGGTGGCTGGGAACCACCCCTTGGGTACAGTTTTAATTGGTTTTTTACATGTACTGTGAATTAGTTTGTGCACTAAGGTTATTGAAGGCCCTTAGTGCAAAAAAAAAAAAATCTTTCCTAAGGGCGACCCCCGCACAGTGGTGTGTCTGCACTATCACGGACGTCACTGCTGGATTGGCCCAGGTTTTTCCCCGACCCCCACTGGATACACACAATCCCACTCTGTGAGGTGTGCACCACTGGGGGGGCTTTAGCACGAATACTGAAGTATTAAAAATCAGCAGGTGCCTCGGCCAGGGTAAGTAATAGAAAAATAATGTGGAGAGAGAAAGCCCTCCTACCACGTCAGGAAGGACAACAGTTAGCGCTTCCTCCGCAGTTGTGTGGGTCACTCACACTAACTGTGGGGAGGGAAGGCTAATGTCGTCAGTCCTGAACGTTCGTGAGGTGTCAAAAATTGTAAGAAAAATGAGCTGAGTCACTTTTATATAAATGTAATTGCTGTTTAACAGCGAGAATCAGTGCATGTGCACAGGGATCCGGGAAGATGTGGCGTATTGGAACCGTTACGGGTCAATAGCTGTTCCCGTAGGTTGGTATATCTCCTCCTGTGTCCAGTCAGCCTATGCTTCCATGATGATGATGATGATAATGAAGTAAAGTGGCAAATGACTTTGCACTGGGAAAGGAGAGGAGAGAGAGAGAGAGAAGTAAAGCATGGAAACGGGAAGAAAAGTGGGAGGGGTAGATAGCAGGTGGGCTGTCCACCTAGCGGAGACGAGTTGAAATGATGGGGTGGTGGCCGCACGCAGCACACGCCCGCCCGCTCAGGGAGGGAGGTTGAGGGGGGAGGGGGGATGGAAGCTAAGCTAGCTAGGTATTCATTATTGTAATGGGTGTTAATTTTTGTTTGTCCAATGGTGGTGTTATTTGTTCACATATATGTGTAAAGTGGGTCTTGTTCTGCTATGTCAGCATGGAGGCTCTTGGGCCACCAGCTGTGTGTTTTAGTAGTTCCTTCTTCTTTTAACTTGGAGAATAATGGGTCCTCCATCTCTTCAAGTTTGATCCATATTCTCTGTGCTTGGCTGTGTGTACGTATGTTCAGTGGTTCGATATTGTATAATTCGTGAAGTTCTTGTATTTTGGTGGTGTATGGCGGGAGTTGCTTTGATGCTCTACGGATAGCTTTGTTTTGTACTGCTTGAAGTTTAAGTTGGCTGGATTTGCTGATCGTGTTGAGTGGTATTGGTGGATATTCTAGGTGAGGGCGGACAAGTGCTCTGTATAGATGTAGTTGAATTTTGGTGTCCATTTTGCTGAATCGTCGTAGTTTCGTGAGTTGTGATTGGGCAGTCTGTTTGCGTTGTTTTACGTGTTTTGCTCTGCCTGTTCTTGTTATTGTGAGTCCCAAAATTTTGCCTTCGTTGGAGTATTGTATAGGTACGTTGTTGACTGTGATTGGTGCAGGGTTTATTTTGGCAATGTGTATTATCATTAGTTTCTGTGTATTGGTTTGAATTTTCCACTTTGTTTTTCATATTCGTTGATTTGCTCGATGGCGTGGGCTGTTTTCCGTGCCATCATCTGTTTGACCTTGCCTGGATGTCGGATGATTTGGGTTACGTCATCAGCATAAGCTACGTATTCTCCGTGTACAGGAGGTGGCATGTCCGCCGTATATATTGTGTAGAGTGTGGGCGAGAGGTTACTTCCCTGTGGTACTCCGCTGTATAATTTGAAGCTTGGGCCTATGTGGTTACCTATGATAATTTTGGCCTCTCTATTGTCGAGGAAGTTAAAAAGAAAGGAAGTAAAGTTGTTGGGAAGTTCTTGGGTGGTAATTTTGTATTTGAGCCCTAGGTGCCAGACCTTGTCGAATGCTTTTGCTACGTCCCTTAATACTACATTACATTGCTCCTTGTTGTGCATCGCGTTTGCTATGTTTTCGTAAATTAGGGCTAAGGCTGTATGGGTTCCTCTATGTTTTCTAAATCCGTGCTGTCTGGGGTTGTACTTCTCTTCAAATTCGAGGTGTGTTCTCAGTCGGTGGTTAATTATTTTTTCTAGGACTTTTCCCGGTGTTTCTAGAAGAGAGATTGGTCTGTAATTTGATACTTGGATTGGGGATTTACCTGGTTTTGGTATAAGTCTGATGCTTGCTGTTTTAAATTTCCTTGGGAAGTAACCAGAGGCAAGTGCTGCATTAAAAATGTTTCTGAGTTGGAGTATCATGTTGATTGGTAGATGCTGGAGTATGGGTTTGTTTATTTTACTGATGCCCGGGGCCTTGTTCTTGAAACTGATTATTGTTTTCTGAATATCCTCTGCGGTGATTGGTTTGATCAGTGTGGAAAGATCGTCCAGAGCGTTTATGTCTATGCTGGGACTTGATTGCCAGATGTGGGTTGTGTGTGTCATGTGATTGGTTACGTGTTGCTCGGTATTCATACAGAAGTTCAGGTTGTCTTTTTGGCTTATTTGAAAAATTTTGCTCCAGTATTTCCTGAATTCAGGTTCTTGTTCTTTGGGTTCAGTTAATTTGATTTGGTTGCTATTTAAAATGTAGTTTGATTCGTTGCTGGAGATTCCCATTAGGTTTTTAATTTTTCGCCAGAATTCTTTCGGGTTGTGGTAAATTGCTTCTGTGTCTGCTATTAATTTCTCCCAGTTATTCACGTATGCTTCTTTGGACATGTCTCTTAGTTGTTCGTGTATGGTGTAATATTGTATTCTGTATTCTGGCGTCCATCCTTGCTCTAGGATTAATTTGAAAAAATCCTGAACTGTGTCTGTAGAATTCTTGATTGATGTGAGTATTGGGGGTGTGGTAATGTGCGGTGAATGGTCGTGGGTATGTGGTGTTCCATTGCTTGGATCACGTTTCCGTACCATGTCTCCAGTGTGCTGTCTATTTGGGAGGTGTGTTTGTTGTTTAGTTGGGTTATTTGGTGGTTGCTTAACTCCTTTTGGAATTCCTCCCAGTTGGACCGGCTGTAGCTGTATCTCATCCTGGCAGGGATCTGTATTGGCGACGTGGAGAGTGTGGCTACGATAGGGAGATGGTCACTGGTGGTTATTGGGCCGGGTTCCATTTGCAGGTTAAGATGGTGATGCTGGTTTGTTAGTACTATGTCTGGATGTCCGATTTGACCTGCTGTGATGTATGTGGGGAATTCCGGGCCAAGGACTATTGCGTTGCCGTGACTCAGTAATGTGTTTAAAATCTTGCTCACGGCGTTGTTGTCCTGGTGCCCCAAGACGCGATGTCGAGCATTTAAATCACCCAAGAAATATGCTGGTATGTTTCTTCTCAGGAGTTTGAGCATGTCTGCTAGTGGGAATATGGGTCTTCTCGGAGGGAGGTAACAGGTGCCGATTATAATAGGTCCTGTTGGGCAGTTAATTTCGATCGCCAGAAAGTTTTCTTGAAATGAGTCGTGTATTTTGTGTTATATGTTTCGTTTGATGGCTATGGCAATTCCATCATGTAGTGTGTCTTGATTGTTTTTTTGGTAGACTGTGTAGTTAAATAGTTTTAATTTTTCTGAGTTTTTCTTACCATGCGAATTGATGAGAATAATATCTGGGTCTATGTTACGGTATGTGTTATATAATTCGCTTGCTCTTTGTGGGATCCATGCTAAGACATTATGTTGGATTATTTTAAGCTTATTTATTATGAAGGCTGGTGCCTAGAGCTGGTTTGCGCCATTTTTGCTGACCGGTGCTCCCCTGACATCCTCCTGTCCAGGCCCAAGTGGATCTTTTTATATGTTGACTGATCAACTCTCTCTATTCTGTTGTGTCTTGTGAGTATTCTTCCCTTCTTGAATAGTGTTTCAATATGTGTGTCATCTAGGTTTTTGTCTGAGTATGTGTATTTAATCTTGCCTTGCCTTATTTCTGCCAATAGTCTTTCTGTTGAGACTATGGGGGGAGCTGTAGTGGAGTAAAATCGAATACCAGTTTCATGCCCTAGGTCTTTGTTCTCCGTAGCAGGTGGAGCCTTAGTTCCTGCTTGATTCTTTTTTTTGGGTGTTGACTCTGGCGGCTTGTTCTGTTATTGTGGTGGTTTCATCTTCGCTTGCGTCTTCCATCGATTCTTCCTAGCTTGCTGGCTCGGGTTGTATGCCTGAGGTAGCCTGTTCTTGAGTTGATGGTTCGTGAGTTGATGGTTCGTAAGTTGTTGGTATTTGAGTTGCAGTGCTCTCTGATTTGTAAATGAAGTTGAAAATTTCAGTAGAAGGCACATCGTTTGGGAATTCCATGTCTGGCAGGTTGTTGGCGGCGAACATGTCCCTTGCTGCCTTGGCAAAAGTTCCAGGTCTGGCTATATTCATCATGTGGGCGTGGATTATTTAGGTCATTATTTTTACGGAAAGAATATTTCCAAGCTGAAGTAAAATAGGTTGGTTTGCGGGGGGGTGGTGTGGCGACTTTTTCGAGGATCTTTGTCGTTTCTCTGGTTAGTTTTGTCACAGCTGAATATGTCTTGTTTTGCTGTTCCTGTGTCTTCTCCCTCTCCTTCACCTTCTTTTGGTTGACTATTGCTTTTCGTATGGGGCAGCGAGTAGCCAGTGTTCTATGATCTCCTTCGCAGTTTAGGCATTTGGGATTATCTTTGTTTTTGCACTCTCTGAAGGTGTGCCCCTTATTCCCGCATTCTGAGCAGTGCTTGGTGTCCTTGTTAGGGCAGTCTGTAGCCATGTGTGAATATTGGTAACAATTCCAGCATGGAATGATGGGGAAGAATTCCTCCTGCTCCACCTGGCTGCTGCTGACATGGTAGTAGGAGAGACAAAGTCCCTCCTGGATTGCTTTTTGGGCCATGGCTATTTCCGTGAATCGTATTTTGAGCATGGATGGCAGTTTGGGCAGCTTGACCACTTCCTCCACTTTGGTCCATTCGTTTTTGTCTTCTATATCAGATACCAACTGCTGTTCACTTGATTCTTCGGTGATTGCTTTATCTAGTCGCTTGACCACAATTGATTTCCTCGCTCGGAGTTGAGGAGGGATTGCAACTTCAAATTTCGCGGACTTGAGTTTCCTTGTGCTGTCGTTCGATAAGAGTAAGTCGACATCATTCTCAGTCAGGCACAGGGCGATGAAGGAGTCCTTGGTCGTGATGAGGTTGGATATTTTGATAAGTAGTGTTGCAGTGAGGAGTCTTGCCAATTCGGTTTTTCTTTCGTCAGTCACGCCCCCTTCATGGGAGCGTATCCGTATCCGGTGTGCTCTCATTCCAGAGAGTATGTGGTGGACATGCCACCCTTGCGTGATTTCAGATTGGAGACCTACCTATTCCAGGACAGGAGTTTGTTACAGGAATTACAACACTCCCCACCGCCCCTTGTTGGTCGAGTGGTCGTAGAGTGGTTCCCGCAACACTGTCCCGGAAGCCCCGTCAGGGAATCCTACTTCCCTAGTGTTACTGAATGCTCACTTATAGACGTGAGCTAGTGTACCTAATTAGGGGGGGTAGGGATTCAGGATTGCGACCCACTTCCCAGGTGGACCCGCACGATCACGGTTACCTAGGAAGGCTCGGCGGAGGGATGGGTAGTGCTCCTGCCCCCTTTCTTGTTCACAAACTCCTGGGAGGGAGGTGAACAGTTACAGGGGGGACCCAAGGACGAATACACCTTAGGGTGCAGGTCCCCAGGCCAGAGCGAAAAAGAAGGAAGAAAAGAGGAAGAATAGCCACTGGTGTAAGTAGCACCGGTGGGGTCGCGGCACAAGTCCGCTGCAAGAAGCCGTTGCAGAGCACCCAATCAGGGCCGCCTCTGATCAGGAGTCACCCCTGATCAGTTGGAAAGCACAGAAAGGGCGTTGTCTGGAACAAGCTTCCCACGTGTCAAAGTGATGGTTAGTGAGGTGGTCGTTTGAGTTCAGTTCGTCAACGGTAAGAGATAGGCTGGCTGGCTGGCTTGGCAGTGAGGGGTCTAGAGAGACGTCCATTCACAACGAAGGCTGGCTGGCGAGTCTGTGTGTGATGTGTATGCTTCCATATTCGCTGAAAGACTATATTATAGTTTTTGAGCGGGACGCTGATTGGCTGAAATGGCTGAAATGGCTTCATCATTTGAATGTCGGTGATTTGCTTGGATTGTAACTGGACCTTGAGCGTTCGTACACCAATAATGAAAGGTGACTTAGGAGGAATAGACACGAAGATGAACAAATTTAAGCTTTCATAAGATATGGGAACTCAAGGAGATTCCGATATGACCAAAAATACGGACTTTCAGAATGAGTCACTTAGTCACTTCCGAACCAGTCTCATTCCACTTTTGTTTGTTGGGGAACTTGCTAGCAGACACCTCCAACAGCAGCCGTTCACCCGTGGCCACCGACCGTATTGGTGAAACGATGGTAGAAAATGTCATTCAGAATCCTTACACCGTCTGCCTTGCTGGGCAGATATCTAAATTTGCCAATGCATAAATACGCGATATCGTTGAAAATTCGCCCGGCGTTATGCATGCTAAAGATTTGTCCTGCTGGGTGTAAATGTGGTGGTGGTCGTCGGTAATTGAAGTGACCAAATGGTTGCTCTGTGAACAAGTCATCCCCTTCCATAATGCTAAACGAATATATTTTATATACGTAATGTATTAAAGAAGTTAACAAACACGATAAGACACTCTAAAACACTAATTTTCTTTCATAATGGAGGTGTCTAACGGACAATGTAGCGTGTGTGTGTGTGTGTGTGGGAGGTGAGGTTCTCGTCATTCACTTTAAACAGAAATAAATACCATCTTATAGAGCTCAATGAAATAGGTTCTTGGTATTCAGTGAGGCTTTTTCTGACATTGTTGGTACTGCAGTAATGTAGGCGTAAAACATTTCCTTTAAGCCACCGAGCAATGCTTAAACTATGGACACGATTATTTCACTGTGTGTTCCTGCAATGCCTGTCTCCACCGCTTGCCATAGGACTTTTAACCACACAGTTCTCCCCAACACCTATTATTGACTCAGTAGTGAAATCAACATAATCTTGCAATTTTCTGAACAGTAAATGCCACACAAGCTTACAATATCGCTTTTACTGATTCTCATAAGTTCAAACATCTTAAGCATTTTTCACTTCTTAAATCCATCCAAGATATACTGTAAACAGGAATTTATAGTAAGTGACGTATGTTTACAATTTAGTGTAAAAACATTCCTCCTTGTAATAAACAGCGTCGAGGGAAATAAAGTGAATAAAGGTTTGTTAATGATCAACCAAAACCATTCATCTACACTGATTTTACTATTGTGTTTTGTGAGCGAGGGAGGAGAGTGTGTGTGACTGTCAGTGTGTGTGTGTCTGTTTCACCCAAGACACTAGACAACATTGTGGACCTGTTGAACCCGTCTCTACCACTGTGAGAGTCCGGTGAGAGAACCTGAAGCGAAGGAAATGAAGGAGTACTGAAGTTAATAAGGATAAGGATGGCAATGATAAGAGAGAGAGAGAGAGAGAGAGAGAGAGAGAGAGAGAGAGGTCACGGAGGAGGTGCCACTGACGGAGAGAACACCACTCTGCCCCTTCATTAATGTCTCAAACAGTTACTCCCAGCAAGTGATTACCCTTAGGTAGGAGGGGTCGGCCATTACTGCTTCTGCTGTCTGCTGCTGTCTAATGCTGCCTGTTGCTGTCTTCTGCTGTCTTCTGCTGTCTACTGCTGTCTGTTGCTGTCTACTAATGTCTGCTGCTACCTGTTGTTGTCTATTGCTGTCTGCTGCTGTTTACTACTGTCTGCTGCTGCCTATTGCCGTCTACTCCTGTCTGTTGTTGTCAATTTTTGTCTGCTGCTGTCTACTACTGTCTGTTGGTGCCTATTGCTGTCTGCTGTTACTCACGTTCACAGCATTGCTATTTTTCCTTAGACTTGCAATACTTCAGCTCTAATTCACATGTAATGAGACAGAATCTCACATGAAGAGGTAAGTTAGGAGTTTATAGTAGTAGAGTATTATAGCAAGAGGAAATGGTAGCGTGTCTCGTGGGTGTGATGTCAACACTGTATATTAACACAGGCACAGTACAAGTGTAGTATATAAAACACCAATGCGTGTTACAGCTTTATTTTACTAGTTCAATAGGGGGGATTAATAGGGGGGTTCGTACACAATTTATGATAGACTATGGTATTCTCGTATAACCTAACCTCACAACTAGAATGGGCACTTCACTAAGTCGATCGTTGGGGAGGTTCGGGATCACTGCACTTCCACAGTCTACACAGCCAGCACTTACTGTTACACGTGGAGTTGACAGCACTTTGTCGATGGACCCGGGTTGAGACTTCGGCACACTTAATGGCGGTCTTCTCTCGAGCGGGACTCGGGGACCTGGTAGCTGGCCCTTCCTGGTTACAGACACTCTCTCTCGTGAGAGGAGCTCCAGCCCCTATATATTAGTCGAGCCGGGGGGGTGACCTCTCCTACTGAACAGGGTGTGTCTTGACCGGGTTGTCGGGTCAACAGGAGTGCTGGCTAATTAGCGGGTCCTTGAATTACTCAGGTCATGACGCCGGGTAGAGCTGATCGAGTGGAGGTGAGAATTCTGGTTCCCTAGTGTCAGGTCTGGGCGGCTGTGTGCAGGTGCCGTCCTGCCCAGGTGTCTTGGTTAGGTGCGGTTTGTAGGTCACCCGGCTAACTCACGTCATTAGCGGACGAAGTCAAGTCCCTAGGGTCGACCTGAGGTGTGTCAATCCGGGATGTGATGGTGCCACGAGGTCTGTAGTGCTTGCTGTTACATGTGACATAATTCCAGGCTGTAAGCTTTGGTCTGACAAACAATCATTACACCTCCCGCCAAGACCAAAGCTTCACCACAGAGACTGATGTCACATATAGACATCAACATCACGTGTGGTAGCAGAGATAATCCCTGGGGCGATAACATAGTCTCACATTCACAAACAACAATCTCATAGGTGTATGTTTTTCTACTGGCGCTAGTTTGATCTGACAAAGCTCACTATACCTCCCGCTAAGATCAAAGCTTCTATGCCAGACAGTGGATGTTTACAGTGGGTGACAAAGCGAGTGCACATCCTGCGAAAATAGCTACTGAGATGCAAAGTATACACCTCACATCCTACCATAGTCTGATAATATTTAAAAATTTAAGCGGCTAGCTAAATATACGGAAAAGGAAAGATGGATGTAGATATGAAGGGGAAAGAGAGCGCCTAGGCAGGTGCTTGTCGGAGAGCGTCACTTAAGGAAGTTAAATGAGGGTACACAGTCGGAGGTTTGAAAGGTTATGCAATGGTGTTGCTTGCCCTGGCTTATTTCTGCTTAGGTTCCCTAGCGTTAGTATCTTCAAGCCTGGAATAGATTTACATACTTGTTGCTTCAACTGTTAAACTCTTGCGCAGGGCAGCACATACAACATATATAATAATAAGATACATGGCCGCTTAAAGAAAAGGGGGGGGGAAGGTTGGGGCAAAATACAACTTGTGAACAAAAAGAAATATTTGTACATACTAAAAAGGCAGCAGAAATTATTACAAGATACAATGGCAAAAACAAAAACTCGTCAGCATTCGTCGAGATCCCGGGTGGCGGGTGGTCCGTCACCACCTCCACCAATCGGTGTCCAGCATCAGGGTGGACGACGCAGTAGATGTGGTGGTTGGCGTTTCCTGTCCCGTCCTGGGGTCTGCCGCGGTGTGTCGCGTGCCTCACTTCCTCCACTTGAACTTCTGTGTGGAGCGGCAGTTCCTGACGCATTCCAGATGGATTTTTCTAGTCCCATCTGAGTTTCCTCTGTAGAGTCTCATTTTCCGTCGTGGTCCAGATGGATTTTTCTAGTTCCATCTGAGTTTCCGCCCTTCCCGGCCGGGATCAAAGCCGGTCCACTGCTAGGGGTGTCATCGCTTTGGATGGCGTGTAGGGCAGGGTCCACGGACAAGAGTTCGCCCTCCGTACGTGAGTGTCGGCGAGACCCCTGACCGTCCTGTCCCACACCCTCACAGTGGTGAATCCCTCCCTGGGTGGGCCCCCCAGGGTTTGCTTGTTTCTTCCTCTACTTGTAGTCAGGTCACTTCTGTTTCGTCCCCGATGGTGTGGTAAACACCGGCGAGGCAGATCCCGGGTGGGCCAAGGTCAGCCATTACTTGTCTGGTACCTGGTGGATCCATTCCCGGAGTGGAAGTGCGTGGGACCAGTTGACAGGTCCTGAAACGTAGGGAGCTGTCGTCTGCAGCGCCACTGGGACCTCTAGTTGTTTGTTGCCTGTTGCTTGCTGCTCCTGAAGTTGCAGGTCGGGTTTTCGGGATTTTCTCCTGGGTTCCAAGGGGACGACCTGATTCCCTGCCTGGAGCTGGGAGCTGCGCTGGTCCTGCATGGCGTAGCTTACTCAGGCTGATGGTACCCATAGATGTTGTCTGTCAGTATTGTGGGCTGTGAGACCGTAGCCTCGGTGCGTGTCTCGTCGTTCAGCAGGCGAGCGACGAGACACAGCCCAGTGTCTTCAACCAGATCGAGGGCCAGCATTATGCAAGCCCGTTTCTGGAGCTTGGGGCTTGCAGTGTCGACGTGAAGGCGTCACCCATTCGCCGCGGGGTTGCCCGCTGCGTGTCCCGCTCGTGTCGGGCATCCATTATGAGTCAGGATGCGTTGGTCTCAGCTCATCTGGTAGGGGGTCGGCTGCAGCTGTGGTGGTGTCATCTCCGACTTTTGTGTGGAGTCAGGGAGACCTCGCCCAGGCCCGTGAAGAGCAAGGGCAGTGCTGACTCTGTAGCTTAGTAGAAAGACAAGATCCCGGGGTGGAGAATCAACAATTAGAAGTGCCCCTAGACTCGTTACTTTAATCTATGTTCTGTGACCTGGTGTTATATCTATGAGCCCTAATCTGATCAGGTATTACTGGTACAAGTGGGGCAGTAGCTCGGGGAGTTCTCTGATTATTACTTGGGGTGTGAGGTACCTGATTGTTCTGAGGGGGGTGGTCAGCTGCTGGTGGAGGGATAGGGTGTTGGGAAGGGAATGTTACCCCTAGAGGGGGCTGGTTGGTGAGGCCTGATTTGTTCAAGACGTCATCGTCGACAGTTGCCAGCTTCAATCTATTCACATGCACAGTTTCCTTACGTCCCCCCTGGCAAAGCGGGGAAATAGTGAAGTTTACTTTGCTGGGTTGGGCGGTTACTCTATATGGGCCCTTCCATCTCTGTTGCAACTTAGAGGGGATATCGGGGGAGGATGATTCGTTAGTTAGGAAGACCAGGGTACCTACGGTAATATTGGAAGGGGTGACCCTGAGGTTATAGTAGGTGGCGTTGTGTAAGTGACCTTTCTTGTTTAGTTCCTGCACCCGAGTAAAGACCGTTTGTAACCTGTTTTGCAAGACAGAAGGGTAGTCCTCGCCATAGGATAGGGGTGGGGGGTTGATTACACCAGCAGGAAGGTTTGGATCCCTACCAAAGTGAAGGAAGTAAGGAGTGTTATGCAGGGTGGTATTAATTGCGGTGTTCATGGCCAGTTGTGCAAGAGGTAGCTGATCGTCCCAACCGCCGTACTGATTATTAACCAAAAACGACAAGTGATCTTTCAACGTGCGGTGGGAACGCTCAACCATGGCATTAGCCTGTGGGTGGTAACTAGTGGTTAGATTTGACTTAGCCCGCAGCAAGTCGCACGCCTTCTGAAAGATGCCCGAGGTAAACTCTGTCCCTTGATCACTTACAATGACCCGGGGGCATCCATGAGTACCAACGTATTGTAACAGGGCTTCACAAACTGTCTCTGCGCGTTTATCGGGGATGGGTATATAGGTTGCAAAACGTGAATAGTGATCGACGATGGAAACAACGTATCTGTTTCCCCGGTGTGAACGTATTGACATGTCAGTTAGATCGATCGATACCCGTTCCAAGGGCTGAGAGGCTGGTGGAAACTCCTGCAGCTCTCCCTGTCTCTTTGGGGTACCCTTCCTTAACTGACACGGCAGACATCCTTTGACAAATGCCCCAACCTTTCGCGCTAGATTGGGCATGAAAAACATAGAGCGTGCACGTGCATATGTGCGACATTCACCCGGGTGGGCTGCGAATTGGGAAGAGTGAGCTACTTCTAGGGCCGAGTTTTCCAAGGATGCGGGGATGACTACGAGTTCTGTGGGCTGTTCATCATCCTGTTTCATAGTAACAAGATACAGGACTCCGCTTAAAAGACTGAAATCACAAAGTGAGGCTTTGTTGACCTTCTTGGGGAGCGGACCCCCTTCAAGGAACTCAATGACCGGACCCCACTGTGGGTCTTCGAGTTGGTGTTGGCGCACCTCGTTAGGTGATAGGTCCCCAAAAATGGGCTGAGTCATGCTGCTAGGATTCCCGACATTATTTATAGGTAATACATTACGGCTCAGTGCGTCTGGTACTACGTGGTTCTTGCCTGGCTTATGCAAAATGGAGAAGTTATACGCATTTAGAAAGACTGCCCAGCGTGCTACCCGTGCATTAGGAGTTTTACCTTGGAAGATATATATTAAAGGGCGGTGATCAGTGATTACATAAAAGTGTCTACCAAATAGGTAAGCATCAAAGGAAGTTACGGCCTTGACAATAGCCAAGGCTTCTTTCTCAGTTGTGGAGTAGCGGAGGGCAGCTCCGCTCAATTTCTGGGAAAAATAAGCAATAGGGATGGGGTTATCTTCACCACCTTGCATGAGACAGGCTCCCAGTGCTTCGTCGGAAGCGTCAGTGTGCACGTAAAACGGCTGCGTGAAGTCCGGCAGTGCTAACATTGTTGCCGACTTCAATAAGTCCTTAAGATGGTTAAAAGCTTTATCTGCCTCCCCCGACCACCGGAACTGAACCGACTTCTTTGTAAGTTTCGTAAGGGGGAGGGCCGCCTCTGAAAAGTGAGGGATGTGACGTCTGAAAAAATTGGCGGTGCCGAGGAACTGTTTCACACCCCTGGCTGTGGTGGGAGGTGGCATCTCTGCTATCGCTTTCACTTTCACCGGGTCGGGTCTAACGCCGCCATGACCTACGATGAATCCCAGGAATTTAACTTCCTGGCGCGCGAACGCGCATTTCCTAAGGGACACTTTCAGTCCGGCCGCTTTCATGACCGAGAGAACCTCATCTACATCCTGCATGTGCGAATCCATGTTTTTACTATAGACGATAACATCGTCCAGGTAAGCCATAGCGTTCCGCCCAAGCACGGGTGTGAGACTGTGGTTCACAGCCCTCATGAACGTGGCCGGTGCTCCCTTTAACCCGAAAGGTAACCTGTTGAAACAAAATAGACGGCTGCCGTCCGCGAAAGCAGTTTTGGGGCGGTCAGCCGGGTCGACAGGTATACTCCAGTACGCATCCTTGCAGTCTAGAACTGTGAATATAGAAGCTCCGTTCAATTGGTCCAGTGTCTCGTCAATTCTGGGCAGGGGATAGCTATCAGCAATGGTGTCCTTATTAAGTTCCCTATAGTCTACACAGAATCTAGTTGACCCGTCCTTTTTTCTGACTAATACTACCGGGGAGCAATAGGGGCTAGTACAAGGGGAGATGACACCACGTTCTTCCATTTGGCGACATAAGTCCCTAATTTGAGTTTTAGCCGCCTCAGGAAGTCTCCACTGCCGTACTCTGGTGGGGGGAGCGGAGCCTGTATTAATTTTGTGTGAAGCTGACATCAGGCCGAGGTCCTGATCTGAAGTTGCAAATAGATCTTCATGCTGCTTTATTATAGAACGTAGACGTTCTCTAATAAGGGTGGGTAGGTGATCTATGTCAAGGGATTCTATTGCAGCGGCGAACATTTGCTGTGACTCTACGAATTCTGTGTCACTCCTAATGTTATATCTCGTAGAATCGAAATGCTCCAGATCCTCTACTTTATCGACCGCACAGACTGTTCCCACTGAATGACCAGGAGTAAGTTTAAATTCCCTGGGGGTGGGGTTTATGACTGGGACGCTAGGCTGCTGAGTGTTAATGAGCCCCGACTGCATGTATGGGGACATTTTATGAGGGGTTTCAACAAATACATACTCCTGATCCTCCGTGGAACTGTCGAACGACCTTGACCATCGAACGGGCAGAACAACACTAGAGTGAGGGGGGATGACAGTGGCGCGCGTCGGGTGTAGCTGGGGGGCTTGTGGTGCGGGGGCTGGGGGCGTTTAGGCTTAATGAGGTGGACGGGCAGACCAGACCTATTCCTAATAGGAGTACCTGCATAATCTCTACCATCTAGTGTCACGGTATACCGGCTCCCATCAAACTGGATTCCATACTTAAACCTACACAAGAAATCTGACCCAATAAGAACATCCCCTGGGAAAAGATCACCGCTTACCACAACCAGCGCGTGAACAACTATCTTATCTCCTAAGTCTACAGTTATATCTCTGGAATCCAATGTTGAGAGGCGGTTCCCCGTGACGCCACGTAACTCAGGAACTTTATGCTTTCCCCCTAGGCTCATCTTGGAGGCCACGTTCTGTTTCACCAAGGACACCGAAGAGCCTGTGTCAATGAAAGCTTCAACCCGTTTCCCTCCCATTTTCAACTTAATAATTGGCCTGTCTTCCCTAGTCACCATCAACGCCTCGCCCTTGTCTTTAGTAGTAGGGACATAACCTGCGAATGTGTCCCCACTCGGCACATGCGTAACAACGCATTCCGGTGTATGGACACTCTCTGCGGGTATGTCCCTGGTCGCCACACCCATCGCACTGGTTTCCCTCACATTGAAAGGGACATCCGTGCACCGCGTGGGACCATGCCCCACAGGAGGAGCAGCGAAAAGGCTTCGGAGCTCTATACCAGCTGTCCCGCATGGGCGGGCCCGGGCGCGCACTTATGACTGCACGGGGGCGGGGGTCAATCCCAGCCCGCGCCCCGCGGGTCCCTGCCCCGGACGGCCGGCCGCCCCGTGGTGCATTACCCAACGTGTTTATACCTACTGTATCTAACCCTGGTTGCTCCCGCCCTTCCCCGTGGAACGATGACTGTTCCTGTCGCTTCCTTTCGTCCCGGCTGAGATTCTCCACCATCAGTCTCAAGAATTCATCCTCCCAGACAGAAGGGGTGTTACGTGTAAAGGTGGGAGGTGCGGCGTGAATTGTCGACACAAAACGGGAGGGGGGGGTGGGTTTCCTGAGCTGTATATACCTCTGCACTGCTTTAATTGCGTTCTCGATCGTAGTTATCCCGCTTGCCTCCATGTACGTACGCATCTCGCCGGGTAAGCCCGACAGAAAGTAAGAGAGTACTAGCTCAGGTGGGAAGAATTGTGGGTGATTCACTCTCGCCATCTTCACAGCACTCCCTATGCATGATAGGTAAACATTTAGTGATGAACACTCCTCTAGCTTAATATTAGCTAAACGTGTCGTGTGATCTTGTAATGAGTCACCCTGGCTGTAAATTTCCCGTAATCCGTTCGCGAACGTGTCCCACGTGGTAGCATTCTTTATTGTCGGCTTAAATTCTAGCACGCCTTTCGCGTCGCCGCCCAATCGCATACGTGCCGTCCTAAGGCGGCATTCCTCGTATTCCTGAAGGGTATCCGGGAATGCACTTTCAATGTGTCCTAACCACTGTTCCAGCCTATCTGCTGATGTCGCAGGGTCACGGCCATCGCCCTCAAACATGGGTATCTGACCGATTACTTGTGCCGCACTACTCGCTGAGACAGACGTCAGGAAGGGGTCTGGCATGCTGTAGGAGTTGGGAGGTGCTAAGGTGTACGTGAGCGTGGGGGGGGGAGCGGCGAGAGAGGGTGCCGGGTGGTTAAGGGGTAGGGGGGGAGAGTAGGTACTAGTGGATTGTTCAGGGAACGGGAATAGAACGGAAGTTGTCGGTGTAATGTTAACAGAAGTCATATTAGCTTGCGAGGAGGGCTGGGAAGTACTGATCGTGGAAGTCGACATTGTCAATGTTGACGATGACGTCTGTGGGTGGGACGAGGAGGGGGTTTTACTGACACTTGCCCTGGTTGAGTTCTCGACCATTGTTCCCCGTTACCCAACAATATGTGAACTGGGGAGGGGGGAGTGGATACTGTCACCACTTGTACCACACTGAGGGACAGGAATTATATTACAAATGTTACCACCCTTGTACTGCCTGCTTCGTCAAGATAGTTACGAGTTTACTTTAAAAGGTTCTAACAATCACTGTACTGAACACTAAGGGGAATAGGCGTGAGTATTACGTTAAGGCGCTGCCACCATTGTAATGAGACAAAATCTCACATGAAGAGGTAAGTTAGGAGTTTATAGTAGTAGAGTATTATAGCGAGAGGAAATGGTAGCGTGTCTCGAGGGTGTGATGTCAGCACTGTATATTAACACAGGCACAGTACAAGTGTAGTATATAAAACACCAATGCGTGTTACAGCTTTATTTTACTAGTTCAATAGGGGGGATTAATAGGGGGGGGGTTCGTACACAATTTATGATAGACTATGGTATTCTCGTATAACCTAACCTCACAACTAGAATGGGCACTTCACTAAGTCGATCGTTGGGGAGGTTCGGGATCACTGCACTTCCACAGTCTACACAGCCAGCACTTACTGTTACACGTGGAGTTGACAGCACTTTGTCGATGGACCCGGGTTGAGACTTCGGCACACTTAATGGCGGTCTTCTCTCGAGCGGGACTCGGGGACCTGGTAGCTGGCCCTTCCTGGTTACAGACACTCTCTCTCGTGAGAGGAGCTCCAGCCCCTATATATTAGTCGAGCCGGGGGGGTGACCTCTCCTACTGAACAGGGTGTGTCTTGACCGGGTTGTCGGGTCAACAGGAGTGCTGGCTAATTAGCGGGTCCTTGAATTACTCAGGTCATGACGCCGGGTAGAGCTGATCGAGTGGAGGTGAGAATTCTGGTTCCCTAGTGTCAGGTCTGGGCGGCTGTGTGCAGGTGCCGTCCTGCCCAGGTGTCTTGGTTAGGTGCGGTTTGTAGGTCACCCGGCTAACTCACGTCATTAGCGGACGAAGTCAAGTCCCTAGGGTCGACCTGAGGTGTGTCAATCCGGGATGTGATGGTGCCACGAGGTCTGTAGTGCTTGCTGTTACATGTGACATAATTCCAGGCTGTAAGCTTTGGTCTGACAAACAATCATTACACACAACACTGCAGCTCTAATTCACAACACTGCAGCTCTAATTCACAACATTTCAGCTCTAATTAACAACACTTCAGCTCAAATTCACAACACTTCAGCTCAAATTCACAACACTTCAGCTCTAATTCACAACACTGCAGTTCTAATTCACAACACTTCAGCTCTAATTCACAACACTTCAGCTCTAATTCACAACACTTCAGCTCTAATTCACAACACTGCAGCTCTAATTCACAACACTGCAGCTCTAATTCACAACACTTCAGCTCTAATTCACAACACTTCAGCTCTAATTTGCAACACTTCAGGTATAATTTACAACACTTCAGCTCTAATTCACAACACTGCAGCTCTAATTCACAACACATCAGCTCTAATTCACAACACTGCAGCTCTAATTCACAACACTTCAGCTCTAATTCACAACACTGCCGCTCTAATTTACAACACTACAGCTCTAATTTACAACACTTCAGCTCTAATTCACAACACTGCAGATCTAATTCACAACACTTCAGCTATAATTTACAACACTGCAGCTCTAATTTACAACACTTCAGCTCTAATTCAAAACACTTCAGCTCTAATTCACAACACTGCAGCTCTTATTGACAACACTACAGCTCTAATTCACAACACTTCAGCTCTAATTCACAACACTGCAGCTCTAATTCACAACACTGCAGCTCTAATTCACAACACTGCAGCTCTAATTCACAAAACTGCAGCTCTAATTCACAACACTGCAGCTCTAATTCACAACACTGCAGCTCTAATTCACAAAACTGCAGCTCTAATTCACAACACTTCAGCTATAATTTACAACACTGCAGCTCTAATTTACAACACTTCAGCTCTAATTCAAAACACTTCAGCTCTAATTCACAACACTGCAGCTCTTATTGACAACACTACAGCTCTAATTCACAGCACTGCAGCTCTAATTCACAACACTGCAGCTCTAATTCAGAACACAGCAGCTCTAATTCACTACACTGCAGCTCTAATTCACAAAACTGCAGCTCTAATTCACAACACTGCAGCTCTAATTCACAACACTTCAGCTATAATTTACAACGCTGCAGCTCTAATTTACAACACTCTATTTTGACAGAACAGCAGCACACCTAAAGAAAAAAACTTCAACAACTGTCAGAGACTGTGAAGAGAAACGTAAAGGGTTTTAGCCCTAATAAGAATTTACAGCTACCATTGCTCTAAGGTACGTTTAGCCAGGTGGAAGGCATGCTTGCCCAATGCTTATATGGAACATCCTACTACACGACATCAGCCACACCATGGTGTGCAAGAAGGGAGGTTTCGTTTGCATGAGGCACAGAAAAGCAAGGGATCTTACAGTAAATATATTGAAGGTGATATGCCGCGACGTCACTGTGGAAACCGACCCTCGTCTAATTGGATGGCAAGCGTTTCATTCACAGGACTGCCAACATAATTCACAAAGTCCGAGTGGATGTTTACTCCTCTGGTCATATGTCACCATGACCTGTTTCTGGAGGTTGCACACAGTAGAAATGAGAATGAAATGGTTAGAGCAAAGCAGAGAGCTTCACTCCTCTGGTGTTCACAACATCAGGTGGTATGGGACCTAGTGTAATGTGCTTCTATACTACAAGAAAAGAGCAATTCAGAAATTACACCATGGCGTGGTTGAAGTGTCACCTGTCCTTCTCCTTCCTAAGATATGTTCTGCTGTGTCTCAGGGGAACAAGATCATCGGTCCCTAAACCAATAACAGTCGCAAACATGGATTATGAGGCTGCATAAGCTGAGGTAGATATTTTTTTATTAGGATAGTTAGGTAATATAATGTGTGCAGAAGGTATGGCTATAAGGGGAGGTTGGAGGCCATAATTATCTAACAAAATAAAAGTGGTAGTATATATATATATATATTCAGAAATTTCAGTGCGATAATTTTAGACGCCCGCACCATTGGCGATACTGAGTTTTCAAGGTCGTCTGAGGAGGACAGGCTCCGCAACCGCAGTGAGAGCATTTTGAACTAGGCCTATACGATATTAAATGTAATTTACCGAATTAATGTGGACGCGAATCATGAAATTAAATTACATTATTAAATTTAAATTTTTTATAGATCGTTTCTCAGTTTAAATTTGTTACGTATGTTCCAACAAAGTTATTAGTTATGCGAGAAAATATGTCACTAGGCCCAGGCTGCCGCATTGGGGTGACAGAAGCTAGCCGGTCCTCAGTCACGCGAAAGTGATCGGACAGACAGGACGTCCCTGCGCGTCCGTCCGGGAAAAAACGTTCACATGGTCTAGTCACCTGTGTTGCGACATTGCAGTATAACAAGTAAGTCTCATTCGATTTCAGACAGGGTTTAGATAGGGCAGTGATAAAGTTAACAATATCTAACAATGAGTTTATTGCAGGGTTTTCGTCAGAACCCACTTGACTGCGATTGATGACTGCGTTGAGACTGCCGTTGATGATTGATGATTAGCCATTGTCACAGTTGGAACGATCAGTGCAGGCTTGTCACTGGTTAGCTGGTTTAGCAAGGGATCTCTGGAGTGAAACCAGCTGTCTGGGTGCACAACTAACGACGTGGGACCATCGTCTGCCCTTGGTTGACGATCGTCTGGGGTCACCAGATCTCTTCTACCTAGGCTCACATTATCACATATCTTCAAGCAGTTTAGTGAAAGCCTTTTAGAGCAGGAAGCTAAGGCTTCTCTCAACTGAACAAGGTCTGATTGACTCACTCCCTTCCGTTTCATGGATGTACTGAGTGCAAAATGAGGCCAACTGAGTGAATGAACGGTCACACACCGAGACCAGGAGTCTAGTGGAACTAAGACGTACATTTTCCAAGGTTGAGAAAGGCTTGTTGGTGCCTTAAACTACGGGTGCCTGTTGGTTGTGCCTTAAAAAACTACGGGTGCATGTGGAATCTACGTGTTAAGTTAGGGAGCATGTGTTTACGGGTGTTGGTGGACTCGGTAATTTCTTAATATAGTGATAATATTTTTTCAGTGTCTGATATTGTCTTGCTGTGTGTAGTTAATACTATTTTTTCAGTGTCTGATATTGTCTTGCTGTGTGTAGTTAATACTATTTTTTCAGTGTCTGATATTGTCTTGCTGTGTGTAGTTAATACTATTTTTTCAGTTACTCTTATTGTCTTGCTGTGTGTAATTAATACCTCTTAAATAATTTTGATAGTATTGTTTTTTTATGTTTGTGTCACTAATTGGTGCCAGAGAATGAGGGAACTGTTTTTCAGATGAGGTCCCTCCTTTCTGTTGTAAGTGATACTGAAATATAGTTCCTTTAATGCAGTTAATATTACTTTACAATTTCCTATTTTGTATACCATTTCCTCAGTGAGTGATATTATTTTGTTGAAAACCCTTACCGCCTGCATCTGTTGGTAACATAATTTTATTGAGTTCCCTTAAGGCCTGTTCATGTGTGCATACAACATATTCTTAATACTTTGAATTTATTGTTGTCTAATGAGGCATTCTCTAAGTTTCAAATAATTTTAATATTATGTATAATTTTATTCCCCAGAGTAGTGTTTTAAGTTCAGGTTAAGAGGTGAGCATATGTTGGTGTACCATTATTTGACTGTGTCTGTAGGGTTGGAGGGAATAAAAGTGTCTAAATTTTACAGTACGTCTCATTCATCCCAATCACAGGTGCTATCCTTCCACGGGTCATGGATAATTAATTTTTGTTATTAAATTTAAGTGTTTTTTTGTGCTGGTTCGGGTTTTTTCTCCAAGGGGCGCTTCCACTGCAATTACCATCTAATAATAATTAA
The DNA here is from genome assembly GCF_018991925.1 of Homarus americanus. Classification (NCBI taxonomy): domain Eukaryota; kingdom Metazoa; phylum Arthropoda; class Malacostraca; order Decapoda; family Nephropidae; genus Homarus; species Homarus americanus. The sequence continues at coordinate 8,144 of NW_024726666.1, read as the reverse complement.
TAAACCCCAAGTCAAGTGAGAAATTAATTCCATTAATTCCGACCGGTTACATACCTGTATATATATATATATATATATATATAAAACAAAGAAGTATGTATGTGTGTTTGTTTGTGTGTGTGTGTCTGCACGAGAATCTCGGAAACTACTTTACCGATCTGTAGTGATGATGGATGGTATTATATGTAGTATTGATGGATGGTGTTTTATGTAGTGATGATGGGTGGTGTTATATGTAGTGATGATGGATGATGTTATATGTAGTGATGATGGGTGGTGTTATATGTAGTGATGATAAGATAATAAAATAACAGTATAATGCTAAAAAAAATTACTTTGCTGCACCGCTGTAGTGAAAAAACATGGTGGAATTTAGTACACCGTTAATGAACTATTGATGGAAGAATAAGTTTTGGGGACTGAACAGTGAGACAATGTGGAGTCTCCAGGAGGGTGGCATCCTACCGTGGCCTAGCGAATGAGCCACCCGGAGGGCGGCGTTTGTGCAGCCATGACATGCCGGTTAAAGTGAGCATTGCCATGATCATCTACAAAAGCAAGGGACAGTCCCTAAAGATGGTTGGCCTAAACCTGGTGTTTCCTTGCTTCTCTCATGGACAGTTCTATGTTGGATGATCCAGAGCGGGAACTGGCAAAAATCTGTACATACTTGCTCCTAATGGCAAAACCAAAAATGTGGTCTACCATAATGCACTACAGTGAAACAATGTGGAGCCTCCGGGAGGGTGGCGTCCTTCCGTGGCTTAGCGAAAGAGCCGCCCGGAGGAAGATGAGGTTGCTCAAATCCTCCTGTATGTTGACGTACCCAAGTTCTACATATGGTAGGCTTCAATGAAAAAGTTCCAGAGAAGAGCTCAAGGATCCGATGTTGAAGGATATCCAGGGATAAAGTTAGGCAATGCTTTGGGACGTGTCTACACGGTTCACCCCAACAACTTTGAATGCTATTGTTTGAGACTACTTTTGCACCACATCCGTGGCCCTACATCATATGCAGCACTCAAAACAGTGAATGGACAAGTCTGCAGAACCTATCAGGAAGCATGCAATCTCCTTGGCCTACTGGAAGATGATGGTCACTGGAATGACACATTAGAAAAGGCAGCAGCTACTCAATCGCCAATGAGAATGAGGAACCTGTTTGTCATCATGATTGCGACATGTGAACTTTCCAACCCAAGCCAGCTCTTGAAAAACCACCAAGAAAGTCTTTCAGAGGCTCTGCTTCATCAAGCAAGAAGAGAACATCCTGGTCAAGAGATTGAGTTCATGGATGACATGTTCAACAGGACTCTGATCATGCTGGAAGACAAAGTGATGGAACTATGCGGAAAAAAACTGACTGATTTTGGATTGCCTTCCCCAAACCGAGAAGAACCAGTAGTTGCAAACAGGGAGTTGCTCAGACAGACAGACTACTCAGTTGAAGTTCTGGTGAATTTTCTTGAAGAAAATGAGCCTAACCTGGTGCCTGATCAAGCAAATGCTTATGAACAGATTTTGCAAGCGATACAAGCAGAGCAGGGAGGTATGATTTTTCTCGATGCACCTGGCGGGCCAGGAAAAACATTCCTGATCATCCTTCTGTTGGCCAAAGTACGTCATCAGGGGGAAATTGCTATTGCTGTGGCATCCATAGGCATGGCTGAAACACTCCTAGAAGGAGGACGTACTGCACACTCATTTTTTATACTGCCTCTCACCCTCGCTCACAATGAGAATCCAGTGTGCAACATCAAAAACGGATCGGTAAAGGCAAAAATCTTAGAAAAATGCAGCCTCATAGTCTGGGATGATTGCACCATGTCTCACGAGTTAGCGTTTGAAGTATTGGACAGGACCTTGCAAGAGATACGAGAAAATGACCAGCTCATGGGTGGCATTACAATGGTCATTGCTGGAGACTTTCGCCAGACCTTACCTGTCATTCCTCGAAGTATTGCAGCTGATGAACTGAATGCGTGCCTCAAGGCATCATACCTTTGGAGAAGTGTTCAGACACTCACCCTATCCACAAACATGAGAGTACATCTTCAAGGAGATCAGGATGCTGGACAGTTTGCAAACCTTCTACTACAGATTGGGAATGGAACTTTCCCTGTTGATTCAGAAGGACAAAAAATCATTCCTCAAGGATGTGGAAATGTTTCAAAGTCCTCAACTGAGCTCAGTAACATGGTCTACCCAAACATTATCCACCACTACAAGGATCACAAGTGGCTGCGTGAACGTGCAATTCTGGCACCAAAGAATGAAACAGTGGCTGAAATCAACATGACTCTACTCACACAGCTTCCAGGCAGTGAGACCTCATTCAAATCTGTTGATACAGTAATCGACCAGGACCAAGCAGTCCAGTACCCTGCAGAATTCCTTAATTCCTTGGAGCCCGCTGGAATGCCTCCTCACCACCTCACTCTCAAGATTGGAACTCCTATAATGGTGGTGAAGAACATGATACCACATGTACTGGAAGCTACAATACCGACAGGAAAAGTTAAAGAAGAGGACGTTTATATACCAAGGATACCTCTCATCACCACTGACCTGCCATTTGAGTTCAAGCGACTTCAGTTCCCGGTTAAAGTGAGCTTTGCCATGATCATCTACAAAAGCCAGGGACAGTCCCTAAAGATGGTTGGCCTAAACCTGGCGTTTCCTTGCTTCTCTCATGGACAGTTCTATGATGGATGCTCCAGAGTGGGAACCTGGCAAAAATCTGTACATACTTGCTGCTAATGGCAAAACCAAAAATGTGGTTTACCTTAATGCACTACAGTGAGACAATGCGGAGCCTCCCGGAGGGTGGCGTGATATATAGATATATAGATATATAGAGACGTAAATACCAATAATGGTGATGAGCTGAATCATCATAGGCTGAGCTGGGCGAGGGTACTCACTACCCACACGCAGTTAGAACTTTTGGAACTGGGCCTGTGCGACCTTGAATGTAATTTGCCGAATTAATATGGGCGCGAATCATGAAACTAAATGACATTTGTTAAATTTATAATTATTATAGATCATTTCGCAGTCTAAAAATGTTGCGTGTGTCCCAACGAAGCTATTGGGTGTGCGGAAAATGTGTCCCTAGCCCAAGCTCACGCCTTGGGGCACGTCCTGGCTAGCCCAGTCGCGTTGCTCGGACGTTGCTCTGGGCGTCCAGGAAAACGACCACGTGGTCTGGTCTCCTTTATATTACGACATCAGTATAACAAGTAAGTTTCATTAGATCTCAGACAAAGTTTAGATAGGGCGGAGGAGAAGTTAACAATAGCTAGCATAGCATTTATTACATGAATTCTGTAGAGCCCACACGGTCGCGTGGAGCATTTTTAAGGAGTGAGGTGTCTGGTTGACCACTGATTAGCGAAGTTTTAGTTGGGACAGCCCGAAGGAAAGAGTGTTCCTGACAACTAACTACGTGGGACCAGCGTCCGCCCTCGGTTGACGATCGTTTGGGTTCACCAGATCTTCTCCAGTTCGGTTCACAACACCACATATCTTCAGTCAGTTTAGGGAGGGCCTCTTACTAAAGGGAAAATAGAATCCCCCTCAGCTGGGCAGGTTTCATTGGCTGACATGCCCTCACTCTATTCCGGTTCATGGATGTACTGAGTGTAAGCTGAGGCAGTCTGAGTGAATGAACGGTCACACACTGAGACCAGGAGTCTAGTGGGTACTTAGAGACATTTTATCTCCTCAGTATGGGTGTGTTCTGAGCTTGTGTGTTGCATGTTATGGTATTAAGTAGAGCTATCCTCTCAGATAGGAAGGGCAGCCCGAGCTCTTTCCTCATGTTTACAATTCTGGTTGATTTTGGGCATCCTAGAATGATGTGCGTGACTTCATTTTGCACTACCTCAAGGCTGTTGAGTTGTTTAGGTGGAATAGTCACAAGATGGAGAGCATGATAGTCAACTACAGAACGAATGAAGTGAAGATAGAAAGTACGAGCATAGGTGATGTTAATTCCATAGCCCTTGCCAACAAGGATTTTAAGGGGTTCAATGCTCTGTATTAGTTTGGCACGAAGGTTGCTGATAAAGTTTGCATCATTCACACAAATTCCAAGATATTTATAAGAGCTACACAGTTCCAAGGGCGTGCTATTAATGTTAAAGTCTAGAGGCAGAGGGTGAGTAGGACGAGGATTGAGGACCCTCATCTTGTCAACAGATATTATGAGACCACATTTTACAGTCCTCCGAGGAAATACATCCAGCAATGCTTGGAGCCTGAGCTTGGTCTGTGTCATAATTCAGATATCATCAGCATAGCATATTACAGCCTCGTTTGGCTGAACTGGAATGTCAACAATAAGCTTGTGCATCAGTATATTAAAGAGCATGGGACTTAACACTCCTCCTGAGGCGTGCCAAGCTCAAATGATCTCATTCTGGCACTTTTGACTCCCCTAAACAGAACACTGGCATACCTGTTGGACAGATAACCCTTTATCCATGTCAGGAGGTTACCTTGGATACCAAAATTAGCTAGTTGATCAAGTATAATGTCCCTATTAGCTACATCAAAGGCTGATTTAAGGTCTATGAAGGCTGCTTTTGACTTATCTTTTGAGTGAACAAGATATTCTGCAAAGCATGTCTGTGTGCTACTCCCGGGCATGAGCCCATACAGATTAGGGGCTAGTTTGTCTTTGACTTGAAACATGAGACGGTTGAGAACAATTCTTTCAAGGACTTTACACATACAGGATGTGAGTGAAATTGGTTTGAAGTTTGAAGAGTTAGCTTAAGGGATTGGTACTATGTTTCCACGAGTCCATGTCTTAGGAAGAATACCCTGTGTGAGGCTCATTTGACACAGGTCAAGCAGTGGATGGTTAGGGATCTCATTTAACAATATCAGGGTGTTATAGGTTATGCCATCCTCACCAGGGGAGGATGATTCACCTTTTATTAGTGCTGTTGTTTGTTCGTGGTGCGATATAGGAAACTGGTCAGTAAGGTCTGGTGAGGAACAGGCTATTTCAATATTGAAACCCCTAATAAAGTGTGTGGTTTTAAGATATTGCTGTATGTCAGGAGGCAGGGAAGTGATTTGTGACACACTAGACCATTGGTCTAATAGCATGTCAGCATATTCTGCAGGGATGTGATGAAGTTGGACTGGGGTGGGTGACTTGGTAATGGCTCTAATTTTGTTCCACACTTCTGCTAGAGTGGTTGTTCTATTAATCCCCTGTAAGAATTGTTCCCAATAGGTGTTTCTCACCTGACCTTTGAGTTCACGAAATGCTCTGTTAGCTTTGAGGAATGCCAGGAGGTTATCACTAGTTTTATTTTGCTTATAAGTGTTGGCAAGCTGTTCTACCTTCTCTCCTTCTTTGGTGAGGATGGGGTCATGTGTCCACAGAGGTGGTTTAGTGCTGCTCCCCTTCCTCCTTGACTTAACCCAAGTAGTATAATATGTGGTAATGACATTTACAAGATCATAGCAAAATTCATCCACTGACCCAGGTGTATATCCAGCATACCATCTGTGGATGTAGGCCTTGAAGTGCAGTTTAAGATTGTCTAGGATGTAAATTCTGAGCTTAGGATGGGGTTCACACTTGACATCAGCAACAGTGTATTCAGTAAGTATTGCATAATGATCACCGACTTGGTGGTCTGAGATGACCTTAGCCTTGACATTACTGTCTACTAGGTTATACCTAATCACATAATGAAGTCTGCACCCCATCAGATGTGTCACTTTGTCTGTGTCGTATACAGAGATATTATGATTATTGATGTAATTCACGAACATCTTCCCATTAGAGTTACACTGGACGTCACCGAGGACAGTGTGACGAGAGTTAAAGTCACCCATACACAGCATAGCATTGTTACCTAAAGGCTTTAGTAACACGTCCGCTCGCAGTTCATTACACCGAACATAGATGTTAAACAGCGAAAATTGACTGTTTGTTGTCTTTACTGTAAATTGTTGATAGTGAATACTTTCATCATTGTGAGTTTTGATCCATTTACACACCAGACCATTCTTTACATAAGTGAGCAGGCCACTTCCTGCTCCACTATTGTATGCTGTAAACCCAGCTATCCTGGGTGCAGCTTTCTTCTGGGTGCTGGACGTGTAAGGTTCTTGTAAGCCAATTACATCAATGTTAAAACTTTAACAAACTATTGTAGGTCATTAATTCTGCGGTTAACACTCCGGATGTTCCATGAAATAAACCTAAGCGTTCCTGTTACTCGTTCCACCTTGACTTCGTATAGAGAGTCGCGCGTTGGCTTCATAGATCAACCTGACCATTAAGTTAACAGTTTCAAATTCATCACCCCTGGATTTCTTGATAATGCATTCTCACAGCCCTTATTCCAGTAGGATTTTTATACTTAGGTTCCTTCATTAGTCCCGCGAGTTCCTCCTCTGTAAATATTGGAAGAAGTACAGGGTTATGGACAGTTTTCAGACCAGGGGTTATTAAAGAGACCACTCTGGCAGTCTGGGGCTCATTCTCCCCATTCATGCTTCTATCACTATCGGTCTCGCTCTGGCTACTCACCCTCAAGCTCGCATCATTATGAGAGGAGGCACCAGCTCCTTCAGAAGCTCCAATGACACTATCACTGCCATTGTTCACTGGTACACTTACTTGGCAGGCTTTGACCTGACCAGCATTAGCTAACGAAGGAGAGTCACTGTGCCCGTTGACTTCAGGTGGTGGAGGCGATCCGGCCGCGCTGGCATCAATGAGTGGGACCGCTAGTGTGGGTGGAAGCGGCCTCCCAGGACAACTGGGGTGCCAGGCCGTCACACCCTCCCCCCTGCACGTAGGACACTGCCTCCTGGGTGGGGAGGTTTGGCTGTTGATTTCAGGCGATGGAGGTCACCCAGCAGTGTTGCTGTTGGCATCACCGAGTGGGACCGCTATTGTGGGTGGAGGTAGCCTCCGAGGACAACCTGGGTGCCAGGCCGTCACACCCTCCTTCCTGCACCTGGGACACTGCCTCCTGGGTGGGGAGGTGCAGCTATTGATTTCAGGCGATGGAGGCGACCCGGCAGTGTTGCCATTGGCGTCACTGAGTGTGACCGCTATTGTGGGTAGAAGCGGCATCCCAGGGCAACCTGGGTGCCAGGCCGTGGTTAGGCTACAGTAGGCCCTCACACCAAGGGGAGAGGGGAAGAAACAAGGAGAGGAGATAACTGAGGTGATAGGTTATATTGTTTCTAATGGCTCACTGTATCATCACTGCATTACATTAAGATACTTATAACACATCAACCTTTCTCAATAAGGGAGGGATGAATTAGGACGCTTAGTAATGGTTTCTGCATTTATTGAATACTTTCTATTAGGGTTTAACGATTACACTTCAAAACAATAACCTATTTTCCTAGCTAGTTAAACAGGGGTCACATGAATCACAATACATTTCGTGAACGGATAAAACCTAATGGGTACTCACACATATATATCCCACCATGGGAGAAGATGGCACACACACGTCCATACATCACAATGCCAAAACAGACTTTGTCCTAAGACACAGACGCTTTGCAAGATGCCACATGGCTCTCCTTATTGGTTCAGGCCTAAGGCATTCACACTCACAGGTCACTGCAATTAGCTCACGCTTTCCGGGAAATACTCACTCATGCCATTGTTACAACACTCCACATGGTCTCTTATATGAAAATTTGTGAGATGTTGACAAAATATTTCGCAAATTTTAATTCAAAATCCTAGCTAGGAATATCTAAACTTAATTAGCACATCAAATTGACAACACAACTGTAATTCGCTAGATATCACGAATGCAAAGAAAATAAATTATATTATGTGTCAAAATAAAATAAAAATGCCAAATATGAATCGCACAAAATCATGAGAACTAAAATGGATAAATAAAAAAAAAAACAGTTATAGAAGCACTCTAAAATAAAAATCATGAATATGATAAATCAAACTGTTCTAATAAAAATCCAAATCAATAAGTTATCAACTCAAAATATAGATAAAATCAATGAGGTATCAACTTATGAGGTGAGGAGCGCATCACAGGAATGAGTCGGCAGGGGTGCATTGTTGTCGCCATCCTGGACAGGCTTTGCTGCTTTCTGACTGCTTACTGACTGTCATGTTC
>NW_024726665.1:0-10830 GCF_018991925.1 Homarus americanus | reverse complement strand
ATTTCCGCGAAAGTTGGTTAGATAAACAACTTTCCGGAAAATAGATTATCATAGAAAACGGAAATTTGTATCATAAAAATGGGAAATATCTACTTTCCGGGAAAGTTGGTTATTCATTTCCGAAAAGTAGATAGATTTTCTACTTCGGGAAAGTAGATTATCGATTTTTCGGGGAATAGATTGAATTTTGGGGGAAATATTACCTAATTTTGCGAAGTAGATTATCATAGAAAAACGGGAAATTTGTATCACAAAAATGGGAAATATCTACTTTCCGGAAAGTTGGTTAGATAACCAAATTTTCCGAAAATAGATTATCATAGAAAACGGAAATTTGTATCATAAAAATGGGAAATATCTACTTTCCGGAAAGTTGATTAGATAACCAAATTTGCCGAAAACAGATTATCACAGAAAACGGAAATTTGTATCATAAAAATGGGAAAATATCTACTTTCCGGAAAGTTGGTTAGATAAACCAACTTTACGAAAATAGATTATCATAGAAAACGGGAAATTTGTATCATAAAATGGGAAATATCTACTTTCCGGAAAGTTGGTTATCTACTTTCCCGAAAAAGTAGATAGATTTTCACTCGAAAAGTAGATTATCGATTTTTCGGGGAATAGATTTTCGAATTTTGGGGAAATATTACCTAATTTTACGAAGCAGATTATCATAGAAAACGGGAAATTTGTATCACAAAAATGGGAATATCTACTTCCGAAAGTTGTTAGATAACCAAATTCTTCCGAAAATAGATTATCATAGAAAACGGGAAATTTGTATCATAAAAAATGGGAAATATCTACTTTCCGGGAAAGTTGAGTTAGATAACCAAATTTGCCGAAAATAGATTATCATAGAAAACGGGAAATTTGTATCATAAAAAAATGGGAAATATCTACTTCGTGAAAGTTGAAGTTAGATAAACAACTTTCCGGAAAATAGATTATCATAGAAAACGGAAATTTGTATCATAAAAAATGAAAATACTACTTTCCGGGAAAAGTTAGATAACCAAATTTGCCGAAAATAGATTATCATAGAAAACGGAAATTTGTATCATAAAAATGGGAAATATCTACTTTTCCATGAAAGTTGGTTAGATAAACAACTTCACGAAATAGATTATCATAGAAAACGGGAAATTTGTATCACAAAAATGGAAATATCTACTTTCCGAAAGTTGGTTAGATAACCAAATTTTCCGAAAACAGATTATCATAGAAACGGGAAATTTGTATATAAAAATGGGAAATATCTACTTTCCGCGAAAGTTGGTTATCTAATTTCCGGAAAGTAGATAGATTTTCTACATTTCGGGAAAGTGGTTATCGATTTTAGGGGAATAGATTTTCGAATTTTAGGGGAAATATTACCTAATTTTCCGAAATAGATTATCATAGAAAACGGGAAATTTGTATCACAAAAATGGGAAATATCTACTTTCCGGGAAAGTTGGTTAGATAACCAAATTTTCCGAAAATAGATTATCAATAGAAAACGGGAAATTTGTATCATAAAAATGGGGAAATATCTACTTTCCGCGAAAGTTGGTTAGAAACCAAATTTTCCGAAAATAGATTATCATAGAAAACGAAATTTGTATCATAAAAAATGGGAAATATCTACTGAAAGTTGATAGATAACCAAATTTGCTGAAAATAGATTATCACAGAAAACGGGAAAGAATCATAAAATGGGAAATATTAATTTTCCATGAAAGTTGGTTAGATAAACAACTTTCCCGAAAATAGATTATCATAGAAAACGGGAAATTTGTATCATAAAAAATGGAAAATATCACTTCGGGAAAGTTAATAGAAACCAAATTCCGAAATAGATTATCACAGAAAACGGAAATTTGTATCTAAAAAATGGGAAATATCTACTTTCCGGGAAAGTTATTAGATAACAAATTTGCCGAAAATAGATTATCATAGAAAACGAAATTTGTATCATAAAAATGGGAAATATCTACTTTCCGCGAAAGTTGAAAGTAGATAAACAACTTTCCCGGTAGATTATCATAGAAAACGGAAATTTGTATCATAAAAAATGGAAATATCTACTTTCCGGAAAGTTATTAGATAACCAAATTTTCCGAAAATAGATTATCATAGAAAACGGAAATTTGTATCATAAAAATGGAATATCTACTTTCCGGAAAGTTGAGTTAGATAAACAACTTCCCGAAAATAGATTATCATAGAAACGGGAAATTTGTATCATAAAAATGGGAAATATCTACTTCGGAAAGTTGTTATCTACTTTCCCGAAAAGTAGATAGATTTTTCGAAAGAGATTATCGATTTTCGAATAGATTTCGAATTTTGGGGAAATATTACCAATTTCGAATAGATTATCATAGAAAACGGGAAATTTGTATCACAAAAATGGAATATCTACTTTCCGGGAAAGTTGATAGATAACCAAATTTTCCGAAAATAGATTATCATAGAAAACGGAAATTTGTATCATAAAAATGGGAAATATCTACTTTCCGAAAGTTATTAGATAACCAAATTTTCCGAAAATAGATTATCATAGAAAACGGGAAATTTGTATCATAAAAATGGGAAATATCTACTTTCCGGGAAAGTAGGTTAGATAACCAAATTTCCGAAAATAGATTATCATAGAAAACGGAAATTTGTATCATAAAAAATGGGAAATATCTACTTTCCGCGAAAGTTGAAATAGATAAACAACTTTCCGGAAAATAGATTATCATAGAAAACGGGAAATTTGTATCATAAAAAATGGAAATATCTACTTTCCGGGAAAGTTGTTGATTACTTTCCGAAAAGTAGATAGATTTCATCGGTAGATTATCGATTTTCGGGGAATAGATTGAATGAGAAATATTACCAAATTTTGCGAAGTAGATTATCATAGAAAACGGGAAATTTGTATCACAAAAAATGGGAAATATCTACTTTCCGGGAAAGTTATTAGATAAACAAATTTTCCGAAAATAGATTATCATAGAAAACGGGAAATTTGTATCATAAAATGGGAATATCTACTTTCCGGGAAAGTTGAAATAGATAACCAACTTTCCGGAAAATAGATTATCATAGAAAACGGGAAATTTAGAATACAAAAATGGGAAATATCTACTTTCCGGGAAAGTTGAAGATAACCAAATTTTCCGAAAATAGATTATCATAGAAAACGGAAATTTGTATCATAAAAAATGGGAAATATCTACTTTCCGGAAAGTTGAGTTAGATAACCAAATTTGCCGAAATAGATTATCACAGAAAACGGGAAATTTGTATCATAAAAAATTGAAATATCTACTTTCCGCGAAAGTTGAAATAGATAAACAACTTTCCCGAAAATAGATTATCATAGAAAACGGGAAATTTGTATCATAAAAAATGGGAAATATCTACTTTCCGAAAGTTGAGTTAGATAACCAAATTTCCCGAAAATAGATTATCATAGAAAACGAAATTTGTATCATAAAAATGGGAAATATCTACTTTCCGCGAAAGTTGAGTAGATAAACAACTTTCCCGAAAATAGATTATCACAGAAAACGGAAATTTGTATCATAAAAATGGGGAAATATCTACTTTCCGGGAAAGTTGGTAAGATAACCAAATTCCCGAAAATAGATTATCATAGAAACGGGAAATTTGTATCACATAAAAATGGGAAATATCTACTTTCCGCGAAAGTTGAGTTAGATAAACAAATTTCCGAAAATAGATTATCATAGAAAACGGGAAATTTGTATCATAAAAATGGGGAAATATCTACTTTCCGAAAGTTGGTTAGATAACCAAATTTGCTGAAAATAGATTATCATAGAAAACGGGAAATTTGTATCATAAAAAATGGGAAATATCTACTTTCCGGGAAAGTTGAGAGTTAGATAACAACTTTCCGAAAATAGATTATCATAGAAAACGGAAATGTAATAAAAAATGGAAATATCTACTTTCCGGGAAAGTTATAGATAACCAAATTTGCCGAAAATAGATTATCATAGAAAACGAAATTTGTATCATAAAAATGGGAAATATCTACTTTCCGCGAAAGTTGGTTAGATAAACAACTTCCCCGAAAATAGATTATCATAGAAAACGGAAATTTGTATCATAAAAATGGGGAAATATCTACTTTCCGAAAGTTAATATTCACTTTCCCGAAAAGTAGATAGATTTTTCTACTTTCGAAAGTAGATTATCGATTTTTCGGGGAATAGATTTCGAATTTGGGGAAATATTACCTAATTTTATGAAGTAGATTATCATAGAAAACGGAAATTTGTATCACAAAAATGGGAAATATCTACTTTCCGGAAAGTTATTAGATAAACCAAATTTTCCGAAAATAGATTATCATAGAAAACGGAAATTTGTATCATAAAAAATGGGAAATATCTACTTTCCGGAAAGTTATTAGATAACCAAATTTTCCGAAAATAGATTATCATAGAAAACGGGAAATTTGTATCATAAAAATGGGAAATATCTACTTTTCCGAAAGTTGATAGATAAACAACTTTGCCGAAAATAGATTATCATAGAAAACGGAAATTTGTATCATAAAAAATGGGAAATATCTACTTTCCATGAAAGTTGGTTATCTACTTTCCGAAAAGTAGAGATTTTCACTTTTCGGAAAAGTAGATTATCGATTTTCGGGGAATAGATTTTCGAATTTTGGGGGAAATACTAACTAATTTTGCGAAGCAGATTATCATAGAAAAGGAAATTTGTATCACAAAAATAGGAAATATCTACTTTCCGGGAAAGTTATTAGATAACCAAATTTTCCGGAAAATAGATTATCATAGAAAACGGGAAATTTGTATCATAAAAAATGGGAAATATCTACTTTCCGGGAAAGTTGATTAGATAACCAAATTTGCCGAAAATAGATTATCATAGAAACGGGAAATTTGTATCATAAAAAATGGGAAATATCTACTTTCCGCGAAAGTTGAGTTAGATAAACAACTTTCCCGAAAATAGATTATCATAGAAAACGGGAAATTTGTATCATAAAAATGGGAAATATCTACTTTCCGAAAGTTGGTTAGATAACCAAATTTGCCGAAAATAGATTATCATAGAAAACGGAAATTTGCATCATAAAAATGGGAAATATCCACTTTCCGCGAAAGTTGGTTAGATAAACAACTTTCACGAAAACAGATTATCATAGAAAACGGAAATTTGTATCATAAAAATGGGAAATATCTACTTTCCGGAAAGTTGGTTATCTACCTTCCCGAAAAGTAGATAGATTTTCACTTTTCGGAAAGTAGAATCATTTTCGGGGAATAGATTCGAATTTGGGGGAAATATTACCTATTTTGCGAATTAGATTATCATAGAAAACGGAAATTTGTATCACAAAAATGGGAAATATCTACTTTCCAAAGTTAAGATATAACAAATTTTCCGAAATAGATTATCAAGAAAACGGGAAATTTGTATCATAAAAAATGGGAATATCTACTTTCGAAAGTTATAGATAAACCAAATTTTCCGGAAAATAGATTATCATAGAAAAACGGGAAATTTGTATCATAAAAATGGGAAATATCTACTTTCCGGGAAAGTTGGTTAGATAACCAAATTTGCCGAAAATAGATTATCATGAAAACGGGAAATTTGTATCATAAAAATGGGAAATATCTACTTTCCCGAAAGGAGTTAGATAAACAAATTTGCCGAAATAGATTATCACGAAAACGGAAATTTGTATCAAAAATGGAAATATCTACTTTCCGAAAGTGTAGATAAACAAATTTTCCAAAAATAGATTATCATAGAAAACGGGAAATTTGTATCATAAAAATGGAAATATCTACTTTCCGAAAGTTATTAGATAAACCAAATTTGCAATAGATTATCAGAAAACGGAAATTTGTATCATAAAAAATGGGAAATATCTACTTTCCGCGAAAGTTGATTAGATAAAACAACTTTCCCGGAAAATAGATTATCATAGAAAACGGAAATTTGTATCATAAAAAATGGGAAATATCTACTTTCCGAAAGTTGGTTATACTTTCCGAAAAGTAGATAGATCACTTTCGGAAAGTAGATTATCGATTTTTCGGAATAGATTTAATTTGGAAATATACCTAATTTGCGAAGTAGATTATCATAGAAAACGGAAATTTGTATCACAAAAATGAGAAATATCTACTTTCCGGGAAAGTTGTTAGATAACCAAATTTTCCAAAAATAGATATTATCATAGAAAAGGAAATTTGTATCATAAAAAATGGGAAATATCTACTTTCCGGAAAGTTGTTAGATAACCAAATTTGCCGAAAATAGATTATCATAGAAAACGGGAAATTTGTATCATAAAAAATGGAAATATCTACTTTCCGCGAAAGTTGTTAGATAAACAACTTTCCCGAAAATAAGATTATCATAGAAAACGGGAAATTTGTATCATAAAAATGGGAAATATCTACTTTCCGGAAAGTTGGTTAGATAACCAAATTTGCCGAAAATAGATTTTATGAAAACGGAAATTTGTATCATAAAATGGGAAATATCTACTTTCCGCGAAAGAGTTAGATAAACAACTTTCCCGAAAATAGATTATCATAGAAAACGGAAATTTGTATCATAAAAATGGGAAATATCTACTTTCCGAAAGTTGGTTATCTACTTTCCCGAAAAGTAGATAGATTTTCACTTTCGGAAAGTAGATTATCGATTTTTCGGGGAATAGATTGAATTTTGGGGAAATATTACCTAATTTTGCGAAGTAGATTATCATAGAAAACGGAAATTTGTATCACAAAATGAGAAATATCTACTTTCCGGGAAAGTTGGTTAGATAACCAAATTTTCCAAAAATAGATTATCATAGAAAACGGGAAATTTGTATCATAAAAAATGGGAAATATCTACTTTCCGAAAGTTGTTAGATAACCAAATTTGCCGAAAATAGATTATCATAGAAAACGGAAATTTGTATCATAAAATGGAAATATCTACTTTCCGGAAAGTTATAATAACCAAATTTGCCGAAAATAGATTATCATAGAAAACGGAAATTTGTATCATAAAAAATGGGAAATATCTACTTTCCGCGAGTTGTTAGATAAAACAACTTTCCCGAAAATAGATTATCATAAAAAACGGGAAATTTGTATCATAAAAATGGGAAATATCTACTTCCGGGAAAGTTGGTTATCTACTTCCGAAGTAGATATATTTCACTTTTCGAAAGTAGATTATCGATTTTGGGGAATATCAATTTTGGGGAAATATTACCAATTTTGAAGTAGAATATCATAGAAAACGGGAAATTTGTATCACAAAAATGGAAATATCTACTTTCCGGAAAGTTGAGTTAGATAACCAAATTTTCCGAAAATAGATTATCATAGAAAACGGGAAATTTGTATCATAAAAAATGGGAAATATCTACTTTCCAAGAAAGTTGAGGATAAACAACTTTCCCGAAAATAGATTATCATAGAAAACGGGAAATTTGTATCATAAAAATAGGGAAATATCTACTTTTCGGGAAAGTTGGTTATCTACTTCCCGAAAAGATAGATTTTCTATTCGAAAGAGATTATCGATTGGGGAATAATTTCAATTTTGGGAAATATTACCTAATTTTGCGAAATAGATTATCATAGAAAACGAAATTTGTATCACAAAAAATGGGGAAATATCTACTTTCCGGGAAAGTTATTAGATAACCAAATTCTTTTCCGAAAATAGATTATCATAGAAAACGGAAATTTGTATCATAAAAAATGGGAAATATCTACTTTCCGGGAAAGTTAGTTAGATAAACCAAATCTTCCGAAAATAGATTATCATAGAAAACGGAAAATTTGTATCATAAAAATGGGAAATATCTACTTTCCGGGAAAGTTGAGCTAGATAACCAAATTTGCCGAAAATAGATTATCATAGAAAACGGGAAATTTGTATCATAGAAAATGGGAAATATCTACTTTCCGCGAAAGTTGAGTTAGATAAACAACTTTCCCGAAAATAGATTATCATAGAAAACGGAAATTTGTATCATAAAAATGGGAAATATCTACTTTCCGGGAAAGTTATTAGATAACCAAATTTGCCGAAAAATAGAT
Source organism: Homarus americanus (assembly GCF_018991925.1). Lineage (NCBI taxonomy): Eukaryota > Metazoa > Arthropoda > Malacostraca > Decapoda > Nephropidae > Homarus > Homarus americanus. Next base: position 2,725 of record NW_024726665.1, on the reverse strand, counting down.
TATCATAGAAAACGGAAATTTGTATCATAAAAAATGGGAAATATCTACTTTCCGCGAAAGTTGAGTTAGATAAACAACTTTCCCGAAAATAGATTATCACAGAAAACGGGAAATTTGTATCATAAAAATGGGAAATATCTACTTTCCGGGAAAGTTGTTATCTACTTTCCCGAAAAGTAGATAGATTTTCTACTCGGGAAAGTAGATTATCGATTTTCGGGGAATAGATTTTAATTTTGGGGAAATATTACCTAATTTTACGAAGTAGATTATCAAGAAAACGGAATTTGTATCACAAAAATGGGAAATATCTACTTTCCGGAAAGTTAGTTAGATAACCAAATTTTCCGAAAATAGATTATCATAAAAAACGGGAAATTTGTATCATAAAAAATGGGAAATATCTACTTTCCGGAAAGTTGAAGAAAATAGATTATCATAATAAAACGGAAATCTTCTGTATCATAAAAAATGGGAAATATCTACTTTCCGGGAAAGTTGGAAGAGATTATCAAATTTTCCGAAAATAGATTTTATCGGTAGAAAACGGAAATTTGCATCATAAAAAATGGGGAAATATCTACTTTCCGGAAAGTTAGTTAGATAACCAACGGCTGAAAACAGATTATCATAGAAAACGGGAAATTTGCATCATAAAAAATGTTATTCTACTTCCGCGAAAGTTGGTTAGATAAACCAAATTTGCCGGTGTATTAGATTATCATAGAAAAACGAAATTTGTATCATAAAAAATGGGAAATATCTACTTTCCGCGAAAGTTGGTTAGGATATGCAATCCTTCCCGAAAACAGATTATTACTGGCAGAAAACGTGAAATTTGTATCATGTGGTCGGGGAAATATCTATTTCCGGGAAAGTTATTCATTTTCCCGAAAAGTAGATAGATTTTCATTTTCTGGGAAAGTAGATTATCGATTTTTCGGGGGAATAGATTTTTGTTCTGTGAAATATTACCTAATTTTGCGAAGTAGGATTATCACAGAAAACGGAAATGTATCACAAAATGAGAAATATCTACTTTCCGGGAAAGTTGGTTAGATAACACAATTTTCCAAAAATAGATTAATATCATAGAAAACGTAAAATGGTATTACAAAAAAGGAAAATGCATTCTCACTTCTGGAAAGTTAGCTAGATAACCAAATTTGCTTTATAGATTACTCAGTAGAAAAACGAAATTTAACCATAAAAAATGGAAATATCTACTTTCCGCGAAAGTTGTTAGATAAACAACTTCCGAAAATAGATTATCAGAAAACGGGAAATTTGTATCATAAAATGGGAAATATCTATACTTTCCGGGAAAGTTATTAGATAACCAAATTTAAGGAAACAGATTAGATCATAGAAAAACGGGAAATTTGTATCACAAAAGGAAATATCTACTTCCTGAAAGTTATTAGATAAACAACTTCCGAAAATAGATTATCACAGAAAACTGGAAATTTGTATCATAAAAATGGGAAATATCTACTTTCCGGGAGAAAGTTGGTTAGAAACCAAATTGTGCTAGATTACCAAGAAAACGGGAAATGGTATCATAAAAATGGGAAATATCTACTTTCCAAAGGATAGAGAAACACTTTTCCCGAAAAATAGATTATCATAGAAAACGGGAAATTTGCATCATAAAAAATGGGAATATCTACTTTCCTCGAAAGTTGTTAGATAAATCAACGGCCGAAAATAGATTATCAGAAAACTGAAATTTGTATCATAAAAAATGGAAATATCTACTTTCCGCGAAAGTTGGTTAGATAAACAACTTCTCCCGGAAAAATAGATTATCATAGAAAACGGAAAATTTGTATCACAAAAAATGGGAAATATCTACTTCCGAAAGTTGGTTATCTACTTCCCGAAAAAGTAGATAGATTTTCTAATTTTGGTTAGATTATCGATTTTCGGGGAATAGGATTTTCTAGAATTTTGGGGAAATATTACCTAATTTTGCGAAGTAGATTGTCATAGAAACGAGAAATTTGTATCACAAAAAATGAGAAATATTCACTTTCCGGGAAAGTTGGTTAGATAACCAAATTTTCCAAAATAGATTGAATATAGAAAACGGAAATTTCAGACTATAAAAATGTGGGAAATATCTACTCTTCCGAAAGTTGTTAGATTACCAAATTTTCCGAAAATAGATTATCATAGAAACGGGAAATTGTATCATAAAAAATGGGGAAATATCTACTTTCCGGGAAAGTTGGATAGATAACCAATTTGCCGAAAATAGATTATCATAGAAAACGGAAATTTGTATCACAAAATGGGAAAATATCTACTTTCCAGGAAAGTTGGATAGATAACCAATGGCTTGGCACAGATTATCATAGAAACGGAAATTTGTATCATAAAAAATGGAAAATATCTACTTTCCGAAAGTTGGTTAGATAACCAAATTCTGCTGAAAATAGATTATCATAGAAAAACGGGAAATTTGTATCATAAAAAATGGGAAATATCTACTTTCCGCGAAAGTTGAGTTAGATAAACAACTTTCCCGGAAAATAGATTATCATAGAAAACGAAATTTGTATCATAAAAAGGGGGAAATATCTACTTTCCGAAAGTTGTTAGATAAACCAAATTTAAGCGAAAATAGATTATCATAGAAACGGGAAATTGTACCATAAAAAATGGGAAATATCTACTTTCCGCGAAAGTTGGTTAGATAAACAACTTCACAAAAATAGATTAT
>NW_024726664.1:0-11749 GCF_018991925.1 Homarus americanus | reverse complement strand
TTTGTCTTTTATTCCCAGGACGACGGTGATCCCCCTTAGGTGCCTATTGTGCTGAGGTCTAGCTAATACTGGGGTAAATACTTTAGCTCTTTAGTAGGAGAGAGTAAAATAGTGATCTGGGCTAAGAATGATATGGCAGTGGCCTTCCTGTCCCTCACTCATTTCTATGGCGTGTCTCTAACTGCGGGTCTCCCTCTCTGTTTAGTTACTTATGTTTCTTAAATTTATTTTTGTCTACCTGTCTCATTTTTATTCAGTCTCCTTATCAACCCATACGGCTATCCAGGTACCTGTTTCTCCCTGTCTCTATCTGTCTTTTTCTCTTACTGTCTTTGATTTTTTTCCCTGTCTATCTCTATAAAGGTACAGTATTCCCTTATCTCTTTCAATAATACAATATCACACACACGCGTGCGCGGATTAAAAATAAAAATAAAACCTTTGCTTCAGAATTGTTACGACAAATTGAGTAAAATGACGCAACGCCAACTCCCTCAATTCGATGCCTATAAGAATCGACAAAGAATAATGGTAAACAATCGACGTGTTTATTTTGGCTGGTTGAAGTCATTCTTGGGAAGCAGCTGTGAGTCTCAAGTGCATCGTGGCCTTGGACAACATAATATACCACCAAGAAATAATGGATGAATAAATGAAGCTTCGTAAATTGAATTCCATTTATGTTTTGTCGAATGGAAAAAAAATGCAGCCTTGGTATTATGGGGAAATTTCGGATAGTGACGGGCATTTACTTAAGAGAAAAAAAGAGGCGAGAACGTTAAGCGCATCAAGACTCCATTACTTTAATTACATATTCATGTCCAATTACACCATCGAGGTTTAATAGTTAATGGCATTTAAAACTCATTTAATTACCCTTTCGTTGGTTGATTAATGGTACCTTGACGCAGTAGAGTTCATGTCATCAGAGTATATTATTTAATCGTAGTGTTGGGAATTAATTAAACCTGAAGTTAGTCTGTAATAGAATCAAGATCTGTGAGTGCCATAAAGACTTTTGCCTGACTAATGGCCTCAGACCTTCTGTATTTACAACCTTTTAACTTATGATCATTAGAACATTATTGAAGCCACATAACTCACAACATTATTATAAACCTTTAATAACGAAGCTTCATGACTCGTTAATGGTAGCAGAACCTTATATACACTTTAAGCTTCAGAACATACAGGCTTTTACACCATTTTAATTTAAGCTTCACGGATGATTATTTACACCGGAAATATTCAACCAAGACTGGGAGAGATCTGGTAACAAGTGGCTCGGACGTAACCCAGCAGTTTGTCTCGGTAATGTGGGTATTTTGGGGTCAATTTGTATCCTACTGTTAGTCGGCTAGTGGTAAATATGTCGTATTTGAATTATCTATGGGTATTTTCTTAAGATATATATTTACTTAGATGTATTAGAGAGAGAGAGAGAGAGAGAGAGAGAGAGAGAGAGAGAGAGTATTAAAATATATCTAAAAAAAGACATTGGAATATTTCATACAAAATAGTTGTTGTTTTTTTTTCAATATAAGAAGCAGATTTCACAGCCACCCTACTCCAGTGTATCTTTAAGCTCTGTCAGTTCAGGGATGTTTGTGTTAACTTGGAGTGTTCAAAGCAAAAGAAAATAATTTGCATATTCAGAAGTATTTAACCTACCCTCGTATTACCTGTCATACCTGCCTGCCTTAATGAGGGAGAATGCATAAATGATAATAATTTGGGGGGACGGAGAAGGAGATAAAAAAAAAGAGATAAAGAAATTGTGAGAGGGAGAGAAAGTATATCAGGAAGAGAGTGAGAGAAAGAAAGAGAAGTGAAATAAAAGAGGAAACTCGAGTTATTACACTGATTAACGTTCATATAGTCAGTGTTTACCGGACGAGAATACTGAACAGTGTTGTGGTGAAGATAAAGTCATACTGGGAGTCAACCTCATATATATATATATAGACCTCTCCTCTACCAACCATTGTTAATATATGTATAACTCAGAGGTAAGGTCTAGCATGGGTGTGTGTGTGTGTCGTGGTGATGAAAAAGAGAAGTGTGAGCGGTGGACGTGGGAAAGGTGTGGGAAGTGTGAAGGGAGTGACAGCGGTCTAGGATATGGTCCGGAGGTGGGACATATTGCGAGATGGAAATAAACAATAAGTGTGCGTGAGTGCGTGTGGAGGAGAGAGAGAGAGAGAGAGAGAGAGAGAGAGAGAGAGAGAGAGAGAGAGAGAGAGAGAGATTTAAGCAACAACTCAAATTCATTATGTAAAAAAATGATAAAGACGAGGATTCATATATAACTTTATAATGAAAGGAAGGAGAAAGAACATAAATAACATTAATAGACACATTTATATATTGTCTTATAATGAAAGGGCTGAATCTAAGTATAAATGACATAAAGAAAGTATAAGTAGCAGGTGGTATATTTACGCCCACATATAACACCTGGTGGTCTGCCGTCAGGGGTAATAAGTAAGAGCAAATTGTGGTTTACCTGTGATAGACTAAGGGTCTGGGGGAGCTAGGGTGAGGCACGGTATAATCGTTGGCTTTCCTATGGTTTCTGAAAACTTCTCGGATATTTCGGGAGGCTGTACATGCTGAGAGAGGAACGATAAGCATAGTAGGCGTTCTTACATGACGAAATAAATTACCAGAAAGTTAGAATAATGTTATGGTCATATTTGTCTTGATATACACGACGCAACGACAGACCAAGAAGCCTAACCTTTTACCTGTTATGTATTCTGTAATTCATTTATAAAAATACCAACAAAGACTCTAAACTCGCTTTCATTCAACCGAGAGAGCGGGAAGGGCTGAGGATTAATTAAAGACTAGTAAATAATTTTAATTGCAAATTGACCTGGAAATATTCTAGAAATGCAATGCCTCATACCTTGGGTTCATGGGAGAGTGTTTGGGGTGTTTTGATGGGGCAAGTTCAGTGTTTGTTATATATGCTTTAAAGAGCTAGGGAACTGACCATGTGTGTGTGTGTGTGTGTGTGTGTGAAGGCAAACACAGGAGTTGGTCGATGCAAGCAAACAGGAACGAGTGAAAATGAACACAACCAAATGTTCTTTAATATGTTGGTAAAGACAAAAAAATAATGAATACTACACATATTCCCCTTCCATAGAATTCAATCATTTATATGCTAGAAAAAGCCAAAGTAAACTGAGTTACACAAAGAAGTGTAGTAGAGTGGAAAGAAGTCAAAATATAATGGAAATCCTTTGGAAGACTTAAGTCATTTATTCAGAAGCAACACGCATGTACAAAGTATATGCCAGATGTCTCCTACTTCCAGTGGTGAAATATGAATGTGAAATGTGTGTGTAAAAGCAAACATTACATAGAAACTCCAAGCTACTCAAAAATGCATGAGAAGATGTAGGTGGTATAACATAGAGAGCCAGGGAACAGAAGCGAATCTATGACATGTAAAACTGAAGTACAATACGTTACTACTGTAAGGCCATGTGCGGGTAGGAACTGAGATTATCTTACATAATCAACAGTAAACTAAGAAGATCTGCGACTGCTGGATCCTACGAAAATGGCCAATGGATAAAAGACATTATGTAGTTTAGGATTCTCTTTGGGAGGGGATGATGAAGAAGCCTTGTTTCAGCAGTGAACTGACACTGGGTGATGATTAAAATATATTCATACTTGATAGATTTATATATGATTAACTCTTGAAACACACAGGCAACAATTTATATTTAAAACCAATGATCAAGCCGTTGGTGTTCCCGTGTGGCCCAAACTAAGCCATGGTTTAAGGCCCGCGTGACCAGTCTTACGCTTCCTCGGTACAAGACGCCTCTCGGACAAGGGAGGCCCTCGCAGATAGCATGTATGTGGAGTGCGTGTCTTATGTTTACATTCTTGCTTGTTGTTAATGGACTCACGCTCGCTCGTATAACCCTTGTCTGAATATTTAATGAGTCCTGACCTCCTGTACGTCCTGATGTGTGCACTGCTCATGTTAATATTAAACAATACATTTATTTAAAAATGTCCAGTATAAAAAAATAACAAGGTTTTTCTATACGCATATCAGTCAAGTGTCGACTGACTTACTGATAAATAACCTGACTGAGGTACACAATACAACAGCACCTGGTTCACTGCATGACACACTGACAGACATAGCCCAATCACATTACCCTCACCCTCCAATAACACCATCAAAGGTAATTATAATTCTGTAATAAAGTGAAGGTACACAAACAAGTTTCTGGCCCCTAATGGAACGTGTTTTTGTCGTCCTGTTGACCTGGCGGGTGTAGGGATGGGGGGGGGGGGTTAAGAGAGATGGAATGAAAAGGGAGCGAAGGGGAAGGAGGCAGGAGGCATGATAAAAGAGGAAGATGGGACGTGTGGATGAGATATATTAGTGATCATGCCAGTGTAAATATACTGTATATATATACGGTATATTTAAGGATGATGGAAAGTAAATTAAGACACGTCACTAGGATGGTGGTATAGTAGGTGGGAGAGGAACAGAGAGAGGAGGAGGGAGGTATAACATTGGTATGGGGGGAGGATATTGGTAGACCTCAACCCTTGCATGTCAATAAACCAAGTGTCTGGCTCACCTCTGGCCCTAACACGACGACCTACACACACACATACTCTCTCTCTCTCTCTCTGTGTGTCTGTATGTCTGTCTCACCGAGTTTTCTGTCGTTTCTACGCTCCTCTCCACATATTTAAAGGAGAACGCTGGACTTGGGGTCAGTTTTTGAGACTACAGCTTTGGGGTGGATAAGTTTGTGTGTGTGTGTGTGTGTGTGTTTTTTTCGCGTGTTTTTCCCCCCATGGTTGGTAGTGTTTCATCCCAGGTTTTAGTCGTTGGAAAAGTGTTTGTTTTTAATGTTTTTTCACGGCGTTATTGTTGTGTGTGTGTTGTATCTTTTTCTTCTTCCTTTCTCCTGTCTCTTGATTTTGTTCATTATCGATTATCTTTCAATTCTCCTTCACTTCACAAAAAATTTTCAGTCCATTGTTATCCATCAAACATTCTCTCTCTCTCTCTCTCTCTCTCTCTCTCTCTCTCTCTCTCTCTCTCTCTCTCTCTCTCTCTCTCTCTCTCTCTCCTCTCTCTCTCTCTCTCTCTCTCTCTCTCTCTCTCTCTCTCCATACGTCCATGTTATTCACCTTTCATAAAATGCTAAAGGAAGGAATGAGGCAGCCGTCACTCTCCGTTCATCACAAACTCACGTACACAAACAACTGACCAAACGCACCTTTTCACCGGACCCACAACAATCAACCCGAACTAAAAACAAAAGCTGTAATCTTTTTTTTTTTTAATATTACACGACCTATTAACCTGTTTGTGTGTGTATGACGAATTAGGTTACGTTAGGCTAGGTTAGGTTAGGCTAGGTTAGGTTAGGCTAGGCTAGGATGGGTTAAATTGGTTTAGGTTAGGTTAAGTTAGGCTAGGATGGGGTAAATTAGGTTAAGTTAGGTTACTTTACGGTACGTTAGTTTAGGGTGGAAGCAAAAGGCTCTTTTTTAATGGTAAGCTGAATACCAAGTGTTTTTCAGGCGTTACCCCCCACTCATCACACCTCTCCTCTGTTTCATCCCCGACACAATACCTCCCCCGTGGTGTATGGATGACTTGTGCAGGTTAGTTATGTTGAGAATTAACGTAGGAGAGAGAAAGAGAGAGAGAGAGAGAGAGGGGATGTGGCTCTATATGTAAATGTCTTGAAGTTGGTAAGTTTTTGGACGCATGTTTTTTTTATCATCCAATTAGGTTGTTTTTCACGTGTTTGTGTGTGTGTGTGTGTGCGTGTTTCTTCTCTTCCTCATATACACACACGGTAGTTTAAGTAATAATATATGTAGTCACGTGACGACCAACATAACTGACGTTTCATCAGTGTAAGTGAGTCGTGCCATAGTACAGGGGGATACCTACCTAATCTCTCGTCCCAGCTCCCTGTTATATAACTCTCAAAGTCATTAATTATCCGACGTGTTTAACATATTAAGAAACAAGTAGATGAATTTAAAAGTTGGAGTCATTTTTATTTTTTACGTATTTTTTCTGGTGAGAATTTTTTTTCTTCACTTATTCACTAAAAGTTAAAACGCCATTAAAGTTCAAATTATTTTATACTTTCTGGTTATTTATTTATTTTTTATCTTAATCATCAAAGTTAGCTACAGTTGAGGAAGTAAAGAATTTATCTATCTAAAATTTTATGGAAACCGTCGTCAAAGTTGTAGGGTTTAAGTGAATCTTTTTTTTTTGCCAGTGTGTAGCGAAATTTTCCTGTGTCATTCGCCTAAATTTTAATAATGCCTTCAACTATATTTTCTCCTTGACTTTCGCGTATCATTCAGGTCAATACCGTGACTCCTGTAACTAGTAAATTAGCTCATTTTGACTTCTTTAAGCTGATCTATCAAATACCATCTTTTTTGTTTAACCCACAATGCAGATATAATTGTTCTCACTCGTCCGAATTATTTACGGTATAAAACTCGTCGGGAAAAATGATCTTCTCAGTCCAGTCTAAGGAGCGAGGGGGGGGGGGGGCACTACACATTTGACCTATTTCAATTACCATATAAACAAGTGAAAAAACCCGCTGTTATTTACACTCCTAACACCGTAATTATAGTTTATACTCGCTACTTATCTGTTATGTCTGACAGCGTTTCATTCTATTTGTTTGTAAGTTAAAATTTTACCTATTCATAGTAGCGGCCAGGACGATATCACCCTTAACTATCCGTAAAAGCTTCTACTAACGCTGAGCTTTATCCGTGTACTGTTTAAAAGGCTCCATCCATCCATCCATCGACTTCTCAGCAGGTCATGGCAGGAGCGGAGTTCAGTCAATGTTTAATTAGGTTAACAGCTGTTCTCTCCAGTACAGTGTGTGTGATCAAGCCACGTCTTTCACCAGTGTGTTCTTAGTGTATTAGCCGTCATTACGTGAACTTGAAGACTTAATTCAGATCCAATTAAGGTCAAATTATCAACCTCTCTCTCTCTCTCTCTCTCTCATTTTTGCTATTCACTTCTTTCATTTTAACTTCCCCTTCCCTCACTCCCTCCCTCGTCCATCCTTACCTCTCCTTCCTTCTCCTTCCTTCCCTCCCTCCCTCCCTCCATCGACGGCCTAAGATATAGAGCCTTGTTTGATGTGTCAATATTTTTGCCCCCTCCCTCTCTGCCCTAGATGAAGATTTGTGAGTTGTTGGTGTCTGGAACAGGAAGGGAATTGGAAGGGGGAAAAAGAAAAGGTATATAGATATATAGAGATGAAGGAACGAGGAAATAAAGTAAAATGGGAATAGGGGAAATGAAGAAAGAAGGGAGTTGCAAAAAAAAAGAGAAAGCATTGGAACTAGGGAAATAAAAGAGACTGAGAATTAGAGGAAAGAAGAAATGGGAAATGGTTATTAAAGACAAAGACGAATGGGGATAATGGGGGAAATAAAGGGGAAGGAAATGGATAAATAATAAGAAGAAAAAATATTATGAAAATCAATACAAAGAAAAAAATGATTTGAAAGAAGGAAATAAAAGATTGCTAACGAAAAAAAATGAAGAGTGAAAGTAGATGAAAATACGAATAGCAGGATGAAGATAAAAGGGGAAGAGTATTTAGAGAATAAGGGTATACGTAGGAGAGAAGAAGAGAAGAAAGGAAATGATCTTTAAAAGCTTGTATACTGGTAGTTCTTGGGGTCGATTGGGGTAAATAGATGGATAATTTGGGTTTGATAAGGGTCATAGGCAGTAGTGAAGATCAAACGATATAGAAAACGTGAAGCAGGGATGGATGGGGGGGGGGTCGGGTGTTATTAGCAAGTCATCCTAACATCCAGGTGTTTATGACTTAACTGATGGATTATGTTCCCTAAAGTAATTTGTAAAGGTGTATTGAAAGTTGGTACTCGTGTTATATACACCTGTTTCTTACCTGCTTACGAAAGAGCTTAGGTATGATAATTATATCTCTTAAGTGTAACCGTTTGAGTTATTGTTAAGATCAATAATGTTGTCTGTTTCCATCATGGCGGCTGTGGTAACCTAACCAAATACACACACCTTAACCTCACATAACCAAAGCTTTTTACTTCACATAACCAAAGCTTTTTACCTCACATAACCAAAGCTTCTTACCTCACATAACCAAAGCTTCTTACCTCACTTATCCAAAATATTTTACCTCACATAACCAAAGCTTTTTACTCCACATAACCAAAGCTTTTTACCTCACATAACCAAAGCTTCTTACCTCACTTATCCAAAATATTTTACCTCACATAACCAAAGCTTTTTACCTCACATAACCAAAGCGTCTTACCTCACTTATCCAAAATATTTTACCTCACATAACCAAAGCTTTTTACCTCACATAACCAAAGCTTCTTACCTCACAACCAAAGTATATGGTAGAAATAGGCTGGTTAAGTGTGGTTGCTTTTGCCAGTTTTAAAATTAACTTGTACACTTTTAACCAACAAATTGATTTAGGCAATACCCAGTGTTAAGCCACAGAGGTTTGATGGAACTTGATATAGAAACACAATAGAAAAATAATCCCTTGTTATATATGTTAATAAAATCGCTTAATGGTTCAAAATGGACCTAGATTTTGGTTTTCATTATTACCAACATTTTACACCACTCTTGACTCCACTGACTGTACAATTCCCGTTCTGGTTATATGCACTATTGATGTCAATGTCAGTCTGTTCAATACTCACATTACTCAAAGCATTTATAAAAGGCATCGTGAGAGTCAAAAGTCTTTTCATAATTAATAAAACCCAATATTGTGAGCATATGTGGAACACCTCCTGGGCTAAACTTGCAGGTGATCTTTAGTACTAGAGATACCTTTAAATGACAGACAGACATACACAGACAGACAGACAGATGTGTTGAGCTGTGTGTGGGGTGAGGTAGTGGAGTACTGTACTGGAGTTGGGTATAACTATGTCATTCCTTAGTCCCCAGTTAATGAGCGGTGGACTGAAGCGACTATAGTTAGTGACGAGTTTTAGTGATTTTTTTGGTTTTCTGTTTTAGATAAATCTATATAAAATAATTGTTCTGTTTAGAAATTAGAACGTAGAAAAGAGTATACAAAAGGGTTATGTTAATTAGAAAAGGTAGAACACACACACACACACACAAGAGAATCTTACGCTAGTTTTACTCTTCCTTGTCATGTTGTCTTCTTCCCACTCGTCCTTGTTATCTCCTCTATCTTCCTGTCTATATTGTCTTCCTCTTCCCACTCACCTTATCCACCCTGTTATCCTCCCACTTATTGTATTCTCCTCTCATTTATTTGATCTTTATCCCACTCACTTTATCCATCTTCCATTAATCTTGTTGTTCTCCCGCTCAGCCTGTCTGCTTCCCACTCATCCTGTCCTTCTCCCACTCACTGTATCAATCTTCCATTAATCTTGTCCCCCTCCCACTCACTCTGTCCCCTGTGTGAATCTTTCCTTCCCCGTCCCTTCAACACCACCTTCCTTCCATCCTTCCTCTCATTCTGTGCATCATCCTATTTTATCCTGTTCACAAGTTTATCCCTTTCTACTTAGCATCTCCCTCTCTGTCACACTCCCCTCTCGCTTCCCTCTCTTCCTCCTCCTCCTCCTCCCACTCATAGACATACTAGAGTCTCTACTTTCCTATACCTTTCAATGGACCTCTGTGGCGAGCGTATAATCTCTCTCTCTCTCTCTCTCTCTCTCTCTCTCTCTCTCCTATTTATAAAGCCTTAAGATCCCGTTCAGCCATATTTTTTTGTTCCTATGTTTTTAAAGAATCTCTGTGTGAAATACTAAAGCTACTCTGATTGTATACTTTAGTAATTACTCAACCAAATTAAATCTTCCCTGGGTCACTGTTACTCATGCCGGGGATACATTCATTCACTCGCACGTCTCTCCTCAACTGTTGCCTTCTCGTTTACGTCTCGCTATAATGAAGTTTGTTGTTAGGAGAAATATTTAATTTTATTTTGTGTATGGAGAAAATACGATGATATTTGGGTATATATGAACTGCGTACAGTGAAATCTCCATATAACGGATTTCTCTATCTAATCCGATATTACGGACTTTCATATAAATAAAGTACCTTAGCTGCAGGTGTTGCATTTAGCGGACTCTTGATATAACGGATTTTCCTCTCCATATAGTCCGTTAATTAGAGTTCCCACTGTTTGTTCTGAGTAATAAGAAACGAAATGAGACTTCGGTATACACCTGTTGCCATAGTTCCCCCGTAAAGTTAGAAGCTGTAAACTGGAAATATTTTGAGATACGGAATTTTTCTTCACCCATAAGGATTAAACAGAGTTACTGTGTTAGTATGTGTGTTTATTTTTCTAGACTTAATCTTACCTGTCTCTCTTACCACACTAATTACCTGTGTATTAGTTCCTTTACCTATTCCTACCACCTACTTTATCACATCTTTTTTCTCCCTTCACTCTGTCTTACCTTTTTTCTTCTTTCTTCTTCTAGGTTAGGATTCTTATTCTTGTTCTTCGTATTCTTATTCTAATTCTTTGTATTTTTATTCTTATTCTTCGTATTCTTATTCTTATTCTTCGTATTCTTATTCTTATTCATCGTATTCTTATTCTTATTCTTCGTATTCTTATTCTAATTCTTTGTATTTTTATTCTTATTCTTCGTATTTTTATTCTTATTCTTCGTATTCTTATTATTATTCTTCGTATTCTTATTCTTCTTATTCTTCTTATTCTTATTCTTATTCTGCTTATTCTTATTCTTCTTATTCTTATTCTTCGTATTCTTATTCTTATTCTTCGTATTCTTATTCTAATTCTTTGTATTTTTATTCTTATTCTTCGTATTCTTATTCTTATTCATCGCATTCTTATTCTTATTTTTCGTATTCTTATTCTAATTCTTTGTATTTTTATTCTTATTCTTCGTATTTTTATTCTTATTCTTCGTATTCTTATTCTTATTCTTCGTATTCTTATTCTTCTTATTCTTATTCTTCTTATTCTTATTCTTCTTATTCTTATTCTTATTCTTCTTATTCTTATTCTTCGTATTCTTATTCTTCTTATTCTTATTCTTATTCTTATTCATCTTATTCTTATTCTTCGTATTCTTATTCTTCATATTCTTATTCTTCTTATTCTTATTCTTCATATTCTTATTCTTCTTATTTTTATTCTTCTTATTCTTATTCTTCGTATTCTTATTCTTATTCTTTGTATTTTTATTCTTATTCTTCGTATTCTTATTCTTCATATTCTTATTCTTCTTATTCTTCTTATTCTTCTTCTTCGTATTCTTATTCTCATTCTTATTCTTCTTATTCTTATTCTTATTCTTCTTATTCTTATTCTTCTTATTCTTCTTCTTCGTATTCTTATTCTTATTCTTATTCTTCTTATTCCTATTCTTCGTATTCTTATTCTTCATATTCTGATTCTTCTTATTCTTATTCTTCATATTCTTATTCTTCTTATTTTTATTCTTCTTATTCTTATTATTCGTATTCTTATTCTTATTCTTTGTATTTTATTCTTATTCTTCGTATTCTTATTCTTATTCTTCGTATTCTTATTCTTCTTATTCTTATTCTTATTCTTCTTATTCTTATTCTTCGTATTCTTATTCTTATTCTTCTTATTCTTATTCTTCTTGTTCTTCTTATTCTTCTTCGTATTCTTATTCT
>NW_024726663.1:0-16033 GCF_018991925.1 Homarus americanus | reverse complement strand
ATCCATCATCTTTACAAACACCATCCCTCTTTACTATAGTGATAAACAGAGCTTTATTTTGTTGTCAATTTCTTTAAATTCCAACCTTATTAAACCGTAATTCTTTCTGTATGGTCAAATTTTGATTTGACCTCTGTGAGAGAGCTGTTAGTGTCAGTACATCACAATGGTGTTCCGACGCACTGTATCGAAGGTGACTAAGGTGGAGGTAAAGCCTTGCCAGATGAAGGAGAAGGGCCCCCGATCTAACAAACTGCAGACCACAAAACACACTAAGACCCAAAACAACAAGACCCAAAACAAGAAGAAGAAGAAGGAAACTACCACTTTCTGCCGTGTACAAAAGGACCAGTACCTGCCATGGGGAGACTACATCTTCACCGGGAAAAAGACACAAAAGAAGCGCTGAACCTACGCTTCTGATATTTAAAAATACTGTAATAAAAAACATATTAATTGATTTTGTTTGTATTATTTATGCTTTTTTTATTTTTCATCTGTAAACGTGCTGTTTTGGGAATATATTTTGAGTTACATAATATTTAGGTACAGCAGTTTATTTCACTGTATCTACTTGTTTACCAAGTAACTGAACTTACAGTCTCCGATCGGGATTCTCAAAACAAATATTTGGCATCGAACTCCGTAAGTGAGCTCGTAATCTAGCCTGTAACTTACAGGACCTCAACACGATCAACCTGGATATAGTAGTCGCTATTTCCGGATTGTATGAAAAAAAATTAATAATATATGTTTTAATAATGCTTGTTAGACTTGTTTTATCATAGAATAATGAAGAAAATGTTTTGTACATAAACATACTAAAATACAATATTAGTTTTTTTTTACGACAAGAAGAGGCTTGGCTGTTCTATTTCTCGCTTTATGGAAGAGATGCAGCTTTTGTCTTCTTACAACTTTTCAAGTAATTTGTACCAAAATAGAAGATTTTTATTGTCCACATATAGGGTATATTTTTTTTTATGACTGAATAAACTTGCAGATAGACCTTATTAATGTGGTATAGCTGTAAATATCCTTCAGTAATGAAATCCAAATATGAGGTCAAGTGAACATTTTTGCTTAGACTCCGCCTTTGTTAGGACCAAGTTATAACAAGTTATTCTGCCAAGTATCCAATAAGTACCCATGACTCAGAGTTAAATAATACCTAACCTAATCTAAGTTCATCAAACTTAATAAAAAAAGTGGGGCAAAAAATAAGTGGTAAAGAAATTGTTTTCTCAGAAAAAGAATTATATTCAGAGGTTTTTTATCCCATACCTTCAGTCGTGATTATTTTGATGCAAAATTAGTAAAATGTATTTAACCCTAACACTACCTCACCTTACCTAATCTTACCTTACCTTATCTAACCTAACCTAATGTTACCTAACCTAACCAAGCCGCAACGCTCATGACACAATTGAGTTCTCTAGAAAGTTTTCATTTCATTTTCTTTTTTAAAAAATACATTTGCAGAGACAACAAACTTTTGATAATTATTTCTCCAACATATCTATAAATCTGTTGATGATATATAAATTTAGGATAGGTTAGGTTTGGTGTGATTAGGATAGGTTAGGCTAGTTTAGGATAGTCTAAGTTAGCTTAGGAAAGGCTAAGTTAGGTTACTATACACTAGGTTAGGTTTTAATCTGCATGATATTTTTACTGAACTTTTAAACGATGTTATAATCCTGGCAGCAGGGTATCGATCACGAAAATAACACTTTGGTAGTTATAACATTTGATAAAGTTTATTATTACTGTAACATGAAACAAATCACTATAGCTGTACTTATCAATCCAGTATTAAATCTGTATTATCTTTGACCATCGCTCATTGGCCAGCTTATCTCTGCACTGTTCTCTGATATAATAAAGTATTGGTGAATGGGAATATTAATCATTTGTGAGTCACTTAATATAAAGGAAACTGTAACGGATTCTATGGACAGTTGGGAATATTTTCACGGAATAAGTCGGAGTAACTCCCCTCTTGCCCAAAAGCGATCCAAGGAGTTAATTCACAGAGCGAAAATCTAGACGAGTCTTCCTTGTTTGTTTTAGGTCATAACAACGAAAAGTTTAATAATGTTTATTACAATGATTCAGGTTTTACTGTAATTCTTCTTTTTTATATTTTTAGTATTTTGTAGATTTTTTCACCCAGTTCATTTCTTGTTTAGATTCATTATTGCAATTATTTTTATTACAGAGTTGAATTAAAAGTTTATATCTAAGTATTTTACAGCTTCACAAATACTTTATAAAATGTTGATACACACAGTGGACAGTTTTTAGTTCTTTCTTGTAATACCTCAGTATTACTCTGTTAAATTCTTACCATTTACACCTGACCATTTATTTATTTATTTTACAAATTGTTTAAAGAGAGAACATCACCAGCAGGATACAGATGATGAAGTAAATAGAAGTTTGTAACCTAACCCTACCCCCCACTGCTACCCCTCCCTCTTGTCCCACATTCTTACTCGTCACTCCTACCCCTTACTCCTACCCCTTACTCCCACCCCTTAATCCCACCCCTTATTCCCACCCCTTATTCCCACCCCTTGCTCCCACCCCTTCCTTCTACCCCTTACTTCTACCCCTTACTCCTACCCCTTACTTCTACCCCTTACTTCTACCCCTTACTCCTACCACTTACTCCTACCACTTACTCATAACCCTTACTCCCACCCCTTGCTTCCACCCCTTGCTTCCACCCTCTTACTCGTACCCCTTGCTCCCACCCCTTACTCCTACCCCTTACTGCCACCCCTTACTGCCACCCCTTACTCCCACCCCTTACTCCTACCCCTTACTCCGACCCCTTAATCCCACCCCTTAATCCCACCCTTACTTCCACGCCTTACTCCCACCCCTACTCCCACCCCTTTACTCCCACCCCCCTACTCCTACCCCCCTTACTCGCACCCCTACTCCCACCCCTTACTCCCACCCTTACTCCCACGCCTTACTCCCACTCCTTACCTCCCACCCCCTTCTACTCCCACCCCCTACTCCCACCCCTTAATCCATCCCCTTACTCCCACCCCTTACTCACACCCCTAACTCCCACCCTTACTCCCACGCCTTACTCCCATGCCTTACTCCCACCCCTTACTCCCACCACTTACTCCCACCCCCTTACTCCCACCCCTTACTCCTACCCCTTACTCCTACCCCTTACTCCCACCCCTTACTCCCACCCTTACTCCCACCCCTTACTCCCACCCCCCTACTCCCCACCCTTACTCTACCCCCCTTACCCTACTTCCTACTCCCCACGCCTTACTCCCACCCCTTCTTTACTCCCACCCCTACTCCCACCCCCTTACTCCCACCCCCTACTCCCACGCCCTACTCCCACGCCTTACCCCACGCCTTACTCCCACCCCCCCTTACTCCCACCCCCTTACTCCCACCCCTTACTCCCACCCTTACTCCCACCCTTACTCCCACCCCTTACTCCCACCCCTTACTCCTACCCCTTACTCCCACCCCTTACTCCCACCCTTACTCCCACGCCTTACTCCCACCCCTTACTCCCACCCCTTACTCCCACGCCTTACTCCCACCCTTCACTCCTACCCTTCGCTTCTACCCCCACTGTTACCCCACACTACGCTGGTAATTGAAGACATCATACATTTGTTCACTTAGACACCACTTATTATTCAGGACCTAATGGCTATAATATCAGAGTCATTATTCTTAACTCAACTTTATATATATATCATTTGTCAAAAACCTTCACCACAAGAAAGAAAAGAACAGTCGGGTATGGCAGAAAATGTAATAAACGAACATGGAGTAAGACATCAAGCTCCATATTGTAAACAAGATCATCGTCATTGTTTATTTATTGCGAGGAAAAATATTGTTCGCAATATAATTATAAAAACCTTCTGTAATTCATTCTCTTCATTACACTAAAAGGTAATGAAGTATATAAAGAAAATAGTTTATAAATTACTAAAATAAAAATACGTATAAAAAAGTAAAATAACATCTATTGATGGAATAGAAAAGAATTATATCGTAAGTGGGTAAAAGATTTCTTGGGTAGGTTTTAGAATACAATAACTGTTTTCTGCATTACACCGATGGTTCCAAGTCAGAAATTATCCTTAAGTTTTGTGAATCAGTATTTACAGTTTTTCTTAAAGGGTGACTTAAGTTACGGTCACACGATCCCTTTGATGAGCAATTAATTTGGAGCAAGAAATTACGAGTAATTTCTTCCAAATGTGGTCACACGAGTGGCTCTTGGTTCAGTTACTACAGCAAGAAAAAAAAGTTAACGCCGCTGTGCGAGTAGAAGGGAGACGGAACATCACAACAACAATGCAGACGACGCAGCAGCTATCCTTGGTATTATTGTTATTATTAAAAAGAAATGAGAGAAAGCGAAGAAAAACTATTGGGGACTCGTAAGTGGCTGGCGAGGAGGAGGAACGAGTGTTTAATATAGACTGGTTCAACTATCGTAGTTACAGTAGGGAGGGTTGTTAGTGTGTGGAGAATGACCGGCTGTATGGGCTTGTGTTTTGTAAACAAACACGCCAAAACACCACCCAAATAATAAACTCAGTGTGTCGTAAAAAACTGTTTGTGCATTTTATACATAATGTTATTGATCTATGTTATATATAGCCAAGGTAAATACTCGATAAATAAGCTTCGTGTCATTAAATATGGTATTAACCGGGTTTTGAACCGATAATCTTGCTCGAAATAGTCAAGAAATTGACTATCACGATTGTCAATAAAAATGCTTCAAAAACTTGCTCGAATTTCTCGAAAATTGCTCGAAATAACTTTCCGGCAAGAAATTGCTAAAAAAAATGCGCCCATGTGACCAGTGCTTTAAGAATTGTATGATATCCTCATGGCAATGGAAACACACACACACACACACACTCACCCCATACACAGTCACACACTCACCATGCACAATCACACACACCCATACACACACCGTACATGCACAAACCATACACACACATACACACACACACACACACACACACCATACATACACACACCATACACATACACACACCATACACACATACACACACACACACACACACACCATGCACACACCATACAAACAAACAAACACACACCATATACACACACACACACACACACAATGCACACACACACACCATGCACACTCACACACACACACACCATGCACACTCACACCATGCACACACACACACTAATTGTTTTAATTTAGTTCTTGGAACTCTTAAGTGGCAGCGCTTGATGTAAACACTTCTTGGCATTTTCTGTTTATCTAGTAGCAGGTATACACACAGATGTAATATGAGAAAATAAATTATGAATTCTGTCCAGGGAAGTGTTGTGAATATGACCTTGAGATAACACTTGTGTTAAGTGTGAATTTCCCTGTCTAGTGATATGTCCAACTACTACTCTGGGCCGCGAGACAGTGGTAGTGATTACAGATTGCCCACGAGGGGGCTAGTTTATTGGGCACCCCCTTACATCCTGTGCAAGGTGAAGCGCAGAAGCGTTTACAGTGCCCAACTGGGAAGCATGCGGAGTTCATGCTTGCCTTTATGACTCATGCATTAAGGGCGTAAAAGGCCTGAAGGGTCATGGGTTTTGTCAGCAAGTTACATAAAGTGACAATGATGAGTGTGTGGGGGGAAAATTCCCGGTACAATTTATCTGTTTATGGCAAAGTGTGGCAGGTCCCTATTAATGTGAGCGGTGTTTACTGAATCAGCTGACCCTGGCTCGACCTTTTGAGAGACGCAAGCCAAGTGATCTAAGAGTCGTGAATAACATGGTGAATTACTTGGTGTTATTCATTTGGGTGAATATTTGTATAAATCAAAGGTGCTGTCACACACACACACACACACACACACACACACCACACGTGGCACACCACCAACACACAGTTTCTGAGAAGGAGTTTGAGATTGTATTTAACGAAGTCTTAACTGGGAAAATGTTGTATGGCTTTTGTTATGGGGTAAGTTCTGGCGTGAACATTAAGACTATTTTCATAATTTTTTGTAACTAATATTTTTATCTGCCTGGTACAATTATTTATTAATTTGTATTGTAAGTTATGTCTTGATAGTCGATGTAATGTAACAATTTATTTTTTGTGTTAATGTTCATATAGATTGGTTCAGTGTTGCGGCTCTGACTCGTCAACGATGTTAATAAGCTCTTGAGTACATACTGCTGGTGAAACTATGTTATATTAACAACACGACAGACAAGTACTATAATACCTTAACATTTAACAATAATTCAGCCTTAATTTAATTTTTTCACCAACTTAAGACACATAACCCAGAAGGAAGTAAGACGGGCAACATAACGCGGGATATCGTGGCTTCACTAAGTGCAAATTATGGAACTTGAGGTAACACATTATGGGAAAATGCGAGCCCTGCTAAGTGGTTCTCCTCAACATGGACGCAAACATCAGATGGACAAAGAAACAGAAGAACCCCGGATATACATTCATTTATTCTACAAAAAAGTTACGTAAACGAGCGTTAAATACGTTTAAGTAATCACAGTTTACGAAGCTGAAGTCGAGATATTAGAAGATGAAGAAGACTTTAGCATATCAGTATACCCCACGACCGGCGCCAGGATGTTAAGTGTGCCATCAGGGTATATTAGCGCTGAGAGACGGGTGCTATCGTGGTATATTAGCATACCTTCACCCTGAATGGTATATCAAAAAGTACAGGATTTACTTCACAGATATTTAGTTATATCTATCGGTATATTATATAAATTATATCAATATATCTGTGTATACCAAATATGGCATCAGAGTATATCACCGTTTGCCATCATATTCTCTAAATAACCTCAAAGTATACCCCCGAATGTTTAATATCATACACTATAAATGACACTGTAGTATGTTAGTATATAATCAGGGTATAACATAAATAATATCAGCATTGTTTAGAATATCATATATATTAAGCGTGAGGAATGGATGTATATGATTCAATATATCACAGTTACATAAAGCGGTATGTCAGCTCATCAGCATATCACTAGAATGACATCAGAGTATAGGACACTATACTCCAATAAATACTGTCAGGTATCTAAGTATATCAGGGTAATCACTGAGAAGTGTCAGAACATATCAGCATATTCCTTGACTGGTAACAAAGCATATCAACATACTCAAAGTATAATCAATGTCTCCGGAATAAACAAGCCAGTGACAGCAGCATATATTTCTGAAAATCAGCTGTGAAATATGTTCAGAACAGCCCAAAGTATACTATAATACTAAGCAACATTTGAAATATACCAGTATACTTCTTAACAGTCAGGGAAAAAATCATTATACAGATTAGTGTCCTCGAAGCAGATCAACTTGTCTCCTGCTTTCTGGGGACCCATTAGTGGCATATCAGTATATCCAAAGAGACACATCGGAGTATATTACCATATATCCCAAGTGCCATGAAGGGATATCAACATACCTGAGTATATTAACTAGCTCTCATAGTCTTCCACTCTCTCTTAGATCCATCAGAATATGTCAGCATATCACCCTATCTTCTGAAGGTCCAGTTTACCTTGTTCCGAAAGTATGTCGAAGCATACTAACAGATCCCCTGAATGCCTTGAGAACATATCAGTATACTTCTAGGTTAATTCATATCATATCAGTATATCCCCTGAATCTAAGGTATAGCTAACCTCATTTCAAATTATTATTAGAGTATGTTAACATATTCCCTTAGAAGCATACCAGCATATCTCTTATGTCATTACAGTCAACCAGTATACGCTCAGAGATAGATGCAAGCATATCAGGGTATATTAGCATACCCTGTAAGAGAGATATGAGCCTAGCTACATAACCAAGTATATCAGCATACCCCATATGCTCTTATAGTACATCAGCACACCCTCTGAGAGACAGAACCATACCAACATATCAGAACATATTAGTATATCCTTTAGAGTGATATGAACATAATGGCATATCAGATGACAAGAGTATATCAGCATAGTCTTTGAGGAGCATATCAGACCAACCTAGCATAAGCTCTTTAAGATAGATGGGAGCATATCTTAAATAGACTGGAACATACCAGAGCAGAGCATATTAGCATATTAGCATATTAGCAAGGTGAGGAGGAGGAGGAGGAGGCAGGTGTCCACCGACCAGGTATGCCGATAGTCTGGTGATAATGTGGGTAAAACTGGTGTGTGTGTGTGTGTGTGTGTGTGTGTGTGTGTGTGTGTTCGTTCTCATGTTTATTTCTTGTAAGGTATGTGTCACCTAGCCGGCCATTTTGTTTACATTTTTCGGTCGCTCTAAAATACCATTAAAACAATATTGAGTATAAACGTTTGGCTCAACTGATGATCTCAAACATGTCCCAACTTTTTTTTGCCTCAACTCCACATTCTGTAACTCATTTAGGTAGATGTCCCTCACTACACATACACTGGACTATGTGTAATGTTGCAGCTAATGTGTTATCAAGATATTGCACATTATAAGTTCATGTGTGGTCATTATTATATCAAACGGAGGAATTTTAAAGAGCTATTACACCACCTGTATCATTAGTTGTCGCCAGGTGAAGGAATGTTTAGGTAGATTATATTTTATTTACTGTAATTAAAGTTTCAATACCTAAGACGTTCCACTATAAGAGTCTTTCAACCTCAGGTAAGGTCTAAAGACTTTCTACTCTAGGTCTTACACCCTGGAGTAGCTGTATCGTCCACATAGGTAATTACTCCACAAGGAACTACAAGTTACACCTTGATGTAATACTTCATTTATTGCCAAACTTTATAGGGAAATATTTTTTCACAAAGAATTTCAAGTTACAATTTCACATAACAAGTCACATTACAAACGTTCCTTCGGCTTACAGTTAAACTTTGCAATGTCAAGATATTTTTTTCACTGCAGAGGAAAGTATGCGTCATCATCACCACACACACACACACAAAGACAAAACTCCTGTATCCAGATTCTCAAAAGTTTATAAATTAAATTCTTTCCTAAAATTAAACAGACAATACATCTATTTATCATAGAGTATGTGAACAATATCGACGCCATATTGGTTACCATCTTTGAGTTATATAATTAGTTAGCTTCATAGTGTTAATTATTTAGTTAAAAAGGAAAAATAATCTACTAGTGTGTGTTGTGACCAAAATATATCAACATTGTATTTACTTTCTCCTCCAGGAGGCACTAAGTCTAGAAAAATGACACAATTGACATCTACATAAAGTGACTGATCAAGGGTAGATATTGGCTACCTTTTGTGTTACTTTGAGGTCGTAAGAACACACAGAGCTGCTCTTAAGGATGTTTACCACAATACACCTCAACCAGTTTCTCATTCACTAAGGTCAAACAATAAATCTGGTTCACAAGATACACCGTAAATTTTATTAGAATACAATAATCAATTACTGTATTATTGTATTGAGGCGAATAGTCTTATGGTGTTAAGATGTGTTCTTAAGCCACGAAGGTAAACAAAAGATATTCAATATCTGCCTTGGTTGACGATGATCTGTAGACGTTAGCAAGTCCTCCTCCTCCTGCTCTCGAGTAAGGTAAGGAAGGCCTCACCTGACCAAAATTGTTAATTAAGATAGATTACCTGAAGATTAACCCTCCCAGCTTATTTCAACTAATGATTAACCTAACGCTACTTGGGAAGTTAAGTTAGGTTAGGTTAGGTTAGGGTAGGGTAGGGTAGGGTAGGGTAGGGTAGGGTAGGGTAGGGTAGGTCAGGTCAGGTCAGGTCAGGCAGTGCCAGTGTAGTTAATCTTGAGGTTAAATAAACTAGAGGCTAATCTTCACATGAGCCAGTAAGACACTTTGACGGAGGCGGTTACGTACAACAGGAAAGCTCTGATAACATATAATGTACAGTATATACCGTTTAAGTTGCGTCAGCAGCTCTATACACCACTTATTGACTTACTCATTCACTGCCGTAGAAATATTTACTTCTCTAACAGTTTTCTATATGGTTCCCAGTCATTATAATACGACCTTGTAAAATCAAATGATCTAAATTAAACTAAACTTATCCAAATTAAACTTATTAGCTAACAAATCCTTCTAAAACACGATATATGCAAATCAAAAGTTCTAAATTCAACTTAACTTATCGTAATATAACTATTATAACTAAACCATTTTAATTAAACCTAACCTAAACACCTCAAGTGCCACAAACAGAAGGAAAAAACACCTTTAATATTATCGTGTAGGAGGCCCCTGTAACCCACTAACTCCAGGTAATGCATCTATATCAATCTACCTGCGTTAGAAGCTCTATACGTGGCTATGATCGTTACCCACTGCTGGAGAACATTTGTACTTCTATAATTACCCCTGGAGAAACAATGCACCAATTTACGATTTATTTATTTTATTTTTCATTTATTTTTTATTCTTGGTCCATACTGTAAACATCGCCCGCTTGTGAGTCCCGTCAGCCATTTTGTTCTAACTTTCGGGGATTCTAAAATAAGCTATAAATAAATAAATAAATAAATAAATAAAACAAGCATCTTTTGTTTTTCTAACCCATGAGCTGTGAGTCTTCATTATATACTTCAACATTACTGTAAACTAAGGCTAGAGAGGGTGTGTACAGTACTAGTGGAGTCAAGACGAGAAGGTATTTCAAATCCATAAAGGGTTTTACAAGTGGAGAGTCTTACAAGTGGAGGGTCTTACAGGTGGAGAGTCTTACAAGTGGAGGGTCTTACAGGTGGAGGATTTTAATAAGGATAAATACAGCAAGTCTTACAGTTGAATCAGCCAAGTCGAGGAAAACTCTTAAGAGTCACGTAACTTCTACCTGGTGTTACCTGTAATCAAGCTAAGGTATATGTAAGAAGAATATTATCTCGTTACTATCCATTCCTCTTCCACTATCCTGCGAGGTGGTGTATTAATAGGCACAGATACTCATGATAAAGAAGGAATAAAGAGAAAGACGCAAGATACCTATAAAATGCGACAGAATATACCCACACATGCGTAATCCTAACCCATCCCAACCCAACCCAACCCTATCCTACCCCCAGCTTCACCACGGTTTTATTTCTTCGGTATAAACCAGAGAAGCAATTAGTTCGTGGGAACAGTGAGTCAAAATACTTCACATCAGCTTCGTTTACGACCTCCAGCTGATATTTACTTCTGTTGTCTATATCAATCACATTTTATAATGAAAACAAAAATATGGTTAGTTACTTAAAAATGAAAAAAACATCATACTTAGATACTTAAGAGTGAGGAAAAAAGATACTTAAGATACTTAAAAATGAAAACACTCTTTGATACTTAAATTAGGACAAAATAAACGGACATAAAGATTTAACTATGAGCGGTGGATATTACGACATGTACCGGCTATCAATACAGAGGCGCTATTTAGCCGTGAAGTTCTCTCAGAAACTCAACAAGACAATATGTGGTCACGTAAAAATTTCAGGTTAATTTTAACACCATCCGTCATTTTAAACCTTGGCACCTGTAGATTAAGAAAATATATGGTGATATTTTTTCTGATGGGATAAAGGTCGTATTTTTCCAGAGAAGTAAGAGAGGAAAAAAATCACTTGAGAGGCATGACGCACAGAGTGTCTAAGGTGATAAAAGATCATATACTACCATTTGGGTTTTCAAATTAAGTTCATTACATAAAATATCAAACTCATAAAGATTACAAAAGAACAGAACATCATGAGCTCTCTACAGCTATTGTCAGCCGTCAATATGCTGATGTACAGAAGCTACACAATGTTATTGGTGACTGTAATCCCAGGAAAATGATGCTCTTTTAAACTTGGTAACTGGAGCTGTAATGCCAGAAAATGCCAAATATGACAATCTATGTGCATATGAAGTTGGAAGACAAAATTATGAAAATTTTGTCAAGAAACGTATTCTTGGTCCATTGAGCATCTGGGAAAAGATGTCCAAGGTTAATCTTCTGTCGTGGAAAGCAGCAAATAAGACTTCAACCATCAAATTGCTATCACAAGTTATAGAACTTAAGCAGGACATACAGTATATGCATCACAGAAGGGCAGCACTGTACATATCAAGTCACCAGACACTGATGTGTTTGGCATATTAAAGCAGCCTCAACTTGGAGAAAATACAAGTATGAAAACAGGAACTGGTGAGCGACGACACATTGGGCAGAGAGCCTTACAGGTTTCCATGCCTTCACAGGATCTGACTGCATTGGAAAATTTGTTGGCAAAGGAAAGAAAGCATGTTGGAGCACTTTGATGAAATCTAACACAAAAGTCCTAGATGCATTCAAGATGCTGAGTAGACCAAATGCCCTCCAGCAGACATGTTTATTGGTCTAAAGGAATTTGTATTTAAGCTCTACTGTCCACGAATGACTTTCACTAAACTGTCATAACTTAGATGGCATCTCTTCAAGAAAACGCAGGCAGAAGCTGGAGAACTACCAGCGACTGCAGCAACTCTAAAGTATCATATATTGAGAGGAAGGTATCAAGCTCTTCTGTGGTCTTGTGATGCAGACAGTGAAATGCTTTCACAATTAGAGCATGGCTGGAAGATTGACAATGACTGTTTCATACTAGTAATATCAGACCAACCACCAGCTCCAGAAGCAATCACAGAACTTGTTAAATATGGATGTGGCGTCAGGAAATGTGGATCATTGTCATGTTCATACAGAAAGAATCAGAAAGAATAGCATGACATGCACCGAGATGTGTAACTGTCAAGCAGATGATGAGAAATGCCTAAACAAGGTGAAGGAATCTGTTGTACACAGAAGACTCTGATGACGAGGACTGAAGCAATGTCGTAAATAATAACTTGTGACTTGTTTACACATGATGTATAACACTACAAACTTTTAATAAATATAAAACGGTGGTTCTAAGCTTTTCAGATAATGGTAATATGTATATGTTTAATTTCCAGTATTTGTCTTTAGCAAATAATTTTACTTACTGCAATCTCTTCTTTGCCAGAGACAGGATGGCATATATGAGCAGCCATGTTTGTAACACACTTATGATATTATAACAGCATTCATGATATATTATGTTAAATTGTAATCATATAATACTACATGTTCATAGGTTATTAGTCATGTTTTAAGTTAATTAGGACTTAATGGTAATACATCTGTGGTTCATTACGCCGCTCTTTAATAAAACTTCTTTAAAGGCATAAAACTTATAATAAACCGTTCAGAAAAAATGACACCACAGTTCCTTAACATAGTTTATAAGGATTATTATAATGTATGGTGTCAAAAATTAACATGAAATTTTTACGGGATTACTTAAGTTCCTACACTAAAACCTGCCGACCTAACCTAACCTTTTTTTACCCACCTCTACCTACTTACCTAACCTGACATAATCTAACCTAACCTGACGTAATCTGACCTAACCTGACATAATCTAACCTAACCTGACATAATCTAACCTAACCTGACATAATCTAACCTAACCTGACATAATCTAACCTAACCTGACGTAATCTGACCTAACCTGACATAATCTAACCTAACCTGACGTAATCTGACCTAACCTGACATAATCTAACCTAACCTGACGTAATCTAACCTAACCTGACATAATCTAACCTAACCTGACATAATCTAACCTAACCTGACATAATCTAACCTAACCTGACGTAATCTGACCTAACCTGACATAATCTAACCTAACCTGACATAATCTAACCTAACCTCCCCGTCTGACATAAGCTAACCTAATCAAACCTAACTTTCCCACCTACCTAACATAACCTATCTACTTATTACCTACCTAACCTAACTTAACCCAACCTGACATAATCTAACCTAACCTATTGAAACTTAACTTAACCACCTACCTCATCTAACACCACTTTGTAATCTCTCTGTGCTACAGCTGACAGGATGAGTATGGGGGGCACAATAAACTAGCCTCTAAGTGGCAAAATTAACAAAACTAACCTAACCTAACCCAACCTGACTTAACCTAACCTGATCTGATCTATCCAACTTAAAAAACTTAGAATATATAATAAAGCCGTTAGGTTAATTTAGGCTAAATATGGTTGATTCATATTTTGTTTTGACAGAAATTCCCGGCAAAATAACGTATCTATATTGAGAACCACCGCCATGTTGGTTCCACGTTAACAAGACACGGATACACTACAGAATAACCCGCGTTCGTTTAACCTCAATTACTACAGTTTACTTTATAATCTTATTTCACAATCTTCACTACATCTCGCTTCACAATCTTCACTGCATCTCACTTCACAATCTTCAGCCAGGTGAGGTTTATGGATCGGGCTTTTTGTGCGAGAGATAGGAAACGTAGGACTAGGGTATGTTTTCCTGGGGCTGGGATAGGGCATGTAGCCGAGAGGTTAGACAGAGTTTTGTCAGGGGAGGGTACCAATCCAGTAGTGTGTCTTAGTGTGGGGGGAAACGACATAGGTAAGGTTAGGAGTGAGGAACTTTTCAAGAGGTATAGGGAGGCGCTGGGGAAGATTAGAGATAGGGGAGGGGTCCCGATAGTATGTGGTGTCTTGCCTAGAAGAGGGGTTGGTCGTGAATGGCTGTCCAGGGCAATTGCTATTAATTGCCGACTGGAAAAACATTGTGCAAACAATGGTTGGGCATTCATTGATGACGGGCAACGATTTTATGGCAACGACTACCTGTACTGTCGCGACGGAGTACACTTGTCTCGTGAGGGGGTAAAGACGTTGTCTGCATCCCTGGAGCGTGAAATTGTCACTCCGAAGGGGGGGTTTCGCCAGTAGAGAGGGGTCGGGGAAAATGGGAGTCAAAAAACAAGCAGGTCCTGGGAAGTAGTGAAACAGAAGTAGATAATGCTGAAAATATAGTTAGTCATAATAACAAACATCAAAGTAATAAATGTAAAACAGATAGAACGGAAGAAATATATTGAGTGTTTATTATACTAATAGTAGAAGCCTGTGTAACAAAATGGACCAGCTCAGGCCATTGTTAGTAAAGAGAACATAGATATAATTGCAATAACGGAAACATGGATAAATTCAAACAGCAAGCATTTTTTAGCAGAATTTCATATTCCAGGATATAACCTATTTAAATTTGACAGAGTAGGAAGGAGAGGTGGCGGTGTAGCAGTGTATATCAGGGTGTCATTAAAAGGCTGCAATAAATCAAACATTAAAACAAATAGCGACAATGAAAGTATTTGGGTAGAGATTGGTGAGGGCAGTGAATCCGTA
Organism: Homarus americanus; assembly: GCF_018991925.1. Classification (NCBI taxonomy): domain Eukaryota; kingdom Metazoa; phylum Arthropoda; class Malacostraca; order Decapoda; family Nephropidae; genus Homarus; species Homarus americanus. The sequence goes on along the minus strand of NW_024726663.1, from coordinate 705 downwards.
GTCATTGGTGTTATATATAGACTACCTAATTTGAGTAGGAACGATGGTAAATTGCTATGGGAGGAAATAAAGAAGGCATCTGATAGAAACAATGTATGTATTCTAGGCGATTTCAACTTTTCAGGCATAGATTGGAAAAATCAACTTAGCGATAATGAATCTGAAGATTTTATAGAAGTAGTACAGGATAGTTTTATATATAAATTTATAAACTTGCCCACTAGAGGAAATAATATCCTCGATTTAGTTCTCAGTAATAATGAAAATCTAGTAAAAGATGTTGGGATTGGAGACGAACTAGGAAACAGTGATCATAAAGCCATATATTTTAACATAATATGGGATGGCAGGAAGAAGGAAAATTCGGCCTTGATCCCGGATTTTAGGAAGGCTAATTACGGTAGCATAAGGAGAGACCTAAGGGATGACCCTATGGTCAAAAGATTAATCCCCCCCACACCTCAGGAAACTGTCAACTTAGGACGGGATAACCCCGAATTTAATTTAGCAGCTACTTATGAACAATTTATTGCGACAATCAATAATGCCCAAAATAAACACATCCCTAAAAGAAAATTCAGATCGATAAGGAACCAACCAAAATGGATGAATAATAGACTCTTAGATCTTCTAGGGAAAAAGAAAGGAGTATATAGAAAAGTTAAGAAAGGCGAAAATCACTTACTTGGTTACTATCAGAACCTA
>NW_024726662.1:0-5827 GCF_018991925.1 Homarus americanus | reverse complement strand
GAAGTTGATACACCCCGCCATGATCATTCGGCTTTTGTTTCAAGGCGCGTCATGTACCCGCCTCAGATGCCCGTTGATATTAAAATCCCAGGCATTTAACCAAGCACTAGCAAACCAAGACCTGACCTTAGTGTATAAGTTAGGATTAATATATGTGTTTATAAGAAATGAGTGACAATATACCGTAAAGTGTTCAGGTGAGAACCATAAGAAACAAAAATGTAAATTGAGGATTGGAAACTGTAGGCCTATGTGACGAGAAGCGGCGGGAAGCCGGCCTTAGTCTTTCCCGTTCTGCCGTCAACACAGGTCAGTGTCCTAGCGGGCTATATCCCGCCCTACAATTAAGGTTGATAAATAACAGTGACTACAGTTTAAAGCTTTGCCGGATATATAAGTGTGATAGGGATGTGTTAAGGGATGGGATAACCGCCCGTCAGGCATTATTGCTTAGTCTTTCCCGTTCTGCCGTCAACACAGGTGCCACGTGGTTGGGGTATCTTGCCGCCCGGCCGCCATTGTCTCCTGGAGCGCCACACCAGGTGGGGAATTACTCCCCACTATACCAGTCCACTATGAACCGGTGGATTCCCAGCGCACCACTCCACTATGAACCGGTGGATTCCCAGCGCACCACTCCACATGAATAGTCACAACTAAGGAGACCGTGAGAAACTGCGGTCGTCACTTGGAGCGACCTATAATACCAGGCGTAGAAATAGTGCTGGTATGTCTCTAGGTGAAGCCCTCGTCTTTACCCACCGAGGGCGGTGTGCGAACGAGGGGCCCGTTGTGTATACCTAAAAGTCATAAGGAGTCACATACTTGCAGGTATGGAGTGTAACAGGTGTGTTGCGATGGTGCTACTATGTATGATAACCGACGGTGCTACAAGCCACACCAGTGGCACAGTCTGATGTGTTAAGGGATATTGTAAGAAGGAACGACCGAGATACGGCGTTCACCGATTGTTGTGCAATAAGTGGGTGGATGACCCGCCAGTAATGTAGGAGTCTGGGGCCCAGTTGGGTAACCAAAATTCCGTTGTTCTTCTGAGGAAGGCCAATTCATGTATGTTTTTTTTTCCAGTGTGTTTTATAAGAAATAAATCAAGGAAGACATGTTATGGTTTCACCCTTCTTTACCCTTATCGATCTGATCAATGGAAAACCTAACCCAATGCCTAGTCCACTCTGCACGCTACCTAACGAGCTACATGCTGTCCAGAGGGGGTCTGGTGGCAGCGACCCTTAGACATTAAGATTAGAGTTAAGTTATCCCCTTAGATTTAGTGACCCCAGATCTGGCAGTATATGGTAGTAACTCTCGACAGAAGCTGCCATGCACAGGCCAACCGGCCTATTGCAGACTCCTTATTTTCTTATGTTCTTATATATTAATATATATATATATATATATATATATATATATATATATATATATATATATATATATATATATATATATATATATATATATATATATATATATATATATATATATATGCTGATAACCACAAGGAAATAAGAAAACACGAAGTTTCCAAGCTCTTTCGTGTAATTCACATCTTCATGGGTGAGTACAGACTAAGGAGAAGTACAAAACAAGGTGTATATATTCAGATGAGGCTGAAATCAGGTCCACAATGGTAAGGTATTAGGTAATGACCCTACTAATCTTTAAATAGCACCGCAACGGTCGGTAGTCAGGTCAGAGGGTAAGGTGACCCAACCTTCTCACCTAGTTACAAATCTTCTTAATTACAAAATTGTCCAGTTTGTCCATGCCATTACTCAAATTCATGTTGAATGCTTCGGTACGTTTAATGAGAATAGATTCTATGATGTTCCTACTGTCAATTGAATTACAAGGTAATATTGAGGAGGCATTATCCCAGTCAATGCAATGCGTGTTATCCCTCAAATGAACAAACCGAGCATTGGATTCCTGGCCTGTCCTAACACTATATTTATGTTGTTTAAGTCTAGTTACAAGATCTTTACCTGTCTGGCCTAAGTAAAACATATTACATTCCTTGCAAGGAACTTTATAAATGCAACCAATTTTGTTGTTGGGGGAGTTCTTGATTAACATTTGTTTAACAGTGCATGAGTTTTTAAATGCCACATTTTTTGTGGGCACTCCCCTACATCCTTGTGTAAGGTGAAGCGCAGAAGCGTTTACAGTGCCCAACAGGGAAGCATGCTAAGTTCATGCTTGCCTTTATGTCTCATGAGTTAAGGGCGTAGAAACCTGAAGCGTCAAGGGCATAGAAGCCTGAAGAGTCAAGGGCATAGAAGCCTGAAGAGTCAATGGTTTATATCATCAAGTTATTGGAAGCTCCAACAACTTGTCCCTGAATACGAATTCGCAACTTTCGATTTACAACAGGTACCTACTTTACTGCTAGGTGAACAGGGACTAATGGGGGCTAGGAAGTACGTCCAAACAACATCCACCGGCCCGGTAATCGAACCCGTGACATCTCGCTTGCGAAGGCAAGAGCGGTACCACTCTACCACCAGCACCCCTAGATTCACAATGAAAGCATGGATAAGATAAATCTTGATAAATCACACAGGAAAAGAAACAACGGAGCACCTTAGCTTTCGTCTTTTATTTAAGATATCTTTGAGGCAACTGGATTACGCTGGACAGAGAGAGGCTTAAATATATACAGGGTGACCTTAAAAAAAATGAGGTGGTATAAATATTAATGTTGTTTTCAAGTATGACTCAACCATTACCAATATGTTAATAAGAAATAGCCCAAGTTTGAATGTAAATGGAAGTGTTTATTGTATTCCATGTAGCAAATGTAATTGTAATTATGTAGGACAGGCAGGAAAAACACTGCAGCTCAGAATCAAACAACATAAGTACGGTATAATATCAGAACAGCATCTGAAAGCAGTGCCTTGTTTGTTCATGTTAGGAATAATAATCATCCCATTGCTTGGGATAAAAGCTTAGAAGTATTTAAATCATCATGTGTCACAGAAAGACTTCTGGTTCAAGCTAGTTTGATTAAGGAATTAAAATCAATAAACCTAAGTGATGGTCAGTTCAAAACTGATAATATGTTACATAAATTTATTTGTCAGTGGCCCAAGGTTAAAAATGCTCTGAAAACCTTTGATCTAGATGTATAATAGTTATTTAGTGGGTCCCTTATTTTTTACCTGACCTAACTAGTCACGTCACCCCCCTTCTCTTAAGCTCCTCTACGTGTGTGTTGGTGTGGGGATTAGTGGATGACATCATTATGACCTGACCTCATGTTTTTAAGGTCACCCTGTATATTTAAGCCTCTCTCTGTCCATGTAATCAGTACCTGCAAATGCTGCAAGCAACAGAGACCAATGCAATATAATTCTAAGAGATGTGTCAAAAGCATTTGATAAAGTCTGGCATGAAGGACTGAAGTTGAAAATAATCAAATTGGACATGCCTACCAATATCACAACACTACTATGCAATTTCTTAGACAACAGAAAGGCCAAATTAATCATCGACAACCATCTAGGACAAACTTTCAACCTTCATAGTGGAGTTCCCCAAGGCAGTAATATATCGCCGACATTATACACTGTATACACAGCAGACATGCCGCAACCACGGCAATCAGAATATATAGCATACGCAGATGATGTCACACAGATAATCAGGTACCCAGGAAATTCCAAACAAATGATGGCCATTAGAACAAGCAGAGAAATAGAGATAATAAATAACTATGAACGAAAATGGAAGATAAAAACCAATGTCCAAAAACTCAAAATAATTCACATCGCAAAAACAAACCCCTACCCTATTATTGTCAACAACCAACAAATACCATATGCTGCCAACGGAAAAATATTAGGACTCAAGATAACCAGAAACGGAATAATCCCCCACATCAACGAAAGAATAGCTATGGCAAAATCACAACTTACAAAGCTCAGAAGATTCCGCCAATTAAACACCAACACGCAATTGCACCTATACAAAGCACTGATCAGACCACACTTAGAATACCCTCCGATACCTCTGAACACAATCGCAAGAACTAATCAACTTAAATTTCAAGCAGTGCAAAATATAGCCCTCAGAAGAGCGGCAAAACACCAACCACCATACACACAAACAGTACAAGACATACACACAGAACACGGCATAGACCCACTCAACACCAGAATACACACCCAAGCAAATGCAATATGGGGAAAAATCCAGCAACAACAGGATTCCATACTAAACCAACTAATTGAGGAAAACAACAACACATCGCACAGATGGTGGCCTAGAAGCAGGAAAAATGATAACGAAGAACCAGAGCCTCTATATACACAATAAAAAAGAACCAAAAGATGGGCACAACTCTCCAGTCATACAAGGACCTGGAGGGACCCCACAAATAAACAAAGACCTAAATAGTTCACAAACACCCACAATAAAAAAACTAAAAACGAAAAAGCTGGGGATCATCCCTCCAGTGCCACAAGGACCTGGAGGGACCCCCCCCCCCCTATCATAATATGCCCCAAGGAAACATCAAATAGAACAACTTAGCTTAGCTTGGCTGAGACCGGCCTTCCCTAACCGCATGAGTCCTTTAATGCAGCACTGTTGACGGAAGACAAAAAACCCCGTCTCCGCAAGGTGGATAGCCCACCTGCTGTTAACCTCCTCCTCTATTTCCCACTTCTGAACTTTACCTTGTACTGTACCCTCAGAGCTAATGCTCTCTTCTCTCCGTATCACCGACCGACCGAAGATTATTCTACTGAACGCTCTCAAACAGACAAGACCTCCTCTCAACAAGCTCCTCACCACACAGCAACTCCCTGGCACTGCATTGTACATATAATATATATATATATATATATATATATATATATATATATATATATATATATATATATATATATATATATATATATATATATATATATATATATATATATATATATATATATATAGGCCTATATATACTGTATATATATATGCTGATAACCACAAGGAAAAAAGAAAACACGAAGTTCTTAAGCGCTTTCGTGTAATTCACGTCTTCAGGGGTGAGTACAGACTAAGGAGAAGTACAAAACAAGGTGTATATATACAGAGGAGGGTGAGATCAGGTCCACAATGGTCAGGTATTAGGTAATGACCCTACTTATCTTTAAATAGCACCGCAACGGTCGGTAGTCAGATCAGAGGGTAAGGTGACCCAACCTTCTCACCTGGTTACAAATCTTCTTAATTACAAAATTGTCCAGTTTGTACATGCCATTACTCAAATTCATGTTGAATGCTTCGGTATGTTTAATGAGACTAGATTCTATGATGTTCCTACTATCAATTGAATTACAAGGTAATATTGAGGAGGCATTATCCCAGTCAATGCAATGTTTGTTATCCCTCAAATGAACAAACAGAGCATTGGATTCCTGGCCTGTCCTAACACTATATTTATGTTGTTTAAGTCTAGTACAAGATCTTTACCTGTCTGGCCTAAGTAAAACATATTACATTCCTTGCAAGGAACTTTATAAATGCAACCAATGCAACATATACATACATACATGTATATACATATATATATATATATATATATATATATATATATATATATATATATATATATATATATATATATATATATATATATATATATATATATATATATATATATATATATATATATATATACACCCAAGACCAAACAAAGTGCCTCTAGGAATACGAGGGGATCCCTAGACATGAACCATGCGGCGATCGGCAAAATTAAGAAGAAAACCCAGAAATTCAATATGTAGGTTGGGTCAAATGATGAGCAGGACAG
>NW_024726661.1:0-28947 GCF_018991925.1 Homarus americanus | reverse complement strand
CTAGAAGTTACTACGCTGCTCTACCCCACGGTGGTGATGGTGAAACCAACGCCCCTGGTACACACTCCTATGGTGGTGACGAACCTAACGCTCCCTGGCACACACTCCCTCGGTGGTGATGGTGAACCTAACGCTCCCTGGTACACAGACACCAACGATGGTGAAACTAACACCCCTGGTACACACACTCCCACGGTGGTGATGGTGAACCCAACGCCTCCCCAGCACACATTCCACTGCGTGAACCTAACGCCCCTTGTACACACACCGCAGGCGGTGAACTTAACGCCTCCCTGGTCACACACTTCCACGATGGTGATGGTGACCCTAAATCTCCTCATACACACACTCCCAAGGTGGTGATGGTGAACCTAACGCTCCCTGGTACACAACACTCCCACGGTGGTGACGGTGAACCTAACGATCCATTGAACACACCCCACGTGGTGATGGTGAACCTAACGCTCCCTGGACACACACACCACGGGTGATGGTGAACCTAACCCTCCTGGTACACACACTGCCACGGTGGTGATGGTGAACCCACACCTCCCTGTACACACACTCCCACGGTGGTATGGTGTACCCACTCCGGCACACACTTCAATGGTGGTGACGGTGAACCTAACGCTCCCTGGTACACACACTCACACAGTGGTGATGGTGAACCTAACACCCCTGGTACACACACTCCTAATGGTGATGGTGAACCTAACGGTCCCTGGTACACACACCCCCGGGTGGTGAACTTAATGTCTGCTGGTACACACACACCCCACGGTGAACCTAACGCTCCTGGTACACACCCCACGCTGGTGATGGTGAAACTAACGCCCCTGTACACGCACTCCCACGGTGGTGATGGTGAACCTAACGCCTGGTACCACTCCCACGGTGGTGATGTTCAACCTAAAGCCCTTGGTACACAGATACCACGATGGTGAACCTAACGCCTCCCTTGTACACACACATTCCCACGGTGGTGATGGTGAACCTAACGCCCTGGTACACACACCCCACGGTGGTGGGAGAGACCCTAACGGTCTCTGGTACACACTCCCACCAGGTGATGATGAAACTAACGCTCCCCTGGTACACACACCCCATGGTGGTGATGGTGAACCTAACGCTCCATTGAACACACACTCCCACGGTGGTGATGGTGAACCTACGTCTCCCTGGTACACACATCCACCGGGGTGATGGTGAACCTCACTTCCCTGGTACACACACTGCCACGGTGGTGATGGTGAACCAACACTCTGGTACACACACTCCACGGTGGTGATGGTGAACCACACTCCCTGGTACACACACACCTCACGGTGGTGACGGTGTACCTAACGCTCCCTGGTACACACACTCCCACGGCGGTGGACCCTAACGCCCGTGGTACACACACTCCCACGGTGGTGAACCCACGCCCCTGTGCCAATACACTCCACGATGGTGATGGTGACCCTAACTCTCCCTGGTACACACATTCCCTCAGTGGTGATGGTGAACCTAACGCTCCCCTGTAAACACACTCCCACGATGGTGATGGTGACCCTAACTCTGGCACACGCCCCACGGTGGTGATGGTGAACCTAACGCCCCTGGTAACACACTGCCACGGTGGTGATGGTGAACCTAACACCCCTGGTACACACACTCACGGTGGTGATGGTGCACCTAACGCCCGTGGTACACACACTCCCACGGTGGTGACGGTGAACCTAACGCTCCCGGTACACACACTCACACAGGTGATGGTGAACCTAACGCCCCTGGTACACAGACACCCACGATGGTGAAACTAACACACCCTGGTACACACACTCCCCACGGGGGTGATGGTGAACCTAACGCTCCCTGGTATACACACTCCACTGCGGTGAACCCTAACGCTCCTTGGTACACACACTCCCACGGCGGTGAACCTAACGCTCCCTGGTACACACACACTCCCACGATGGTGATGGTGACCCTAACTTCCCTGATACACATTCCCCACGGTGGTGATGGTGAAAATCCTCCCTGGTACACGATTCCCACGGTGGTGATGGTATATAACGCCCTGGTACTCACTCCACGGTGGTGATGGTCAACCTATCGCCCCTGCACACTGACACGCAACGACGGTGAACCTAACTTTCCCTGGTACACACACTCCCACGGGGTGATGGTGAACCTAACGCCTCCCTGGTACACACACTTCAACGTGGTGACGTGAACCTAACGCCCCTGGTACACACACCTCACACAGTGGTGATGGTGAACCTAACACTCCCCTGGTACATAGACACCCACAATGAAACTAACACTCCCTGGTACACACACTCCCACGAGGGTGATGGTGAACCTAACGCTCCCTGAACACTCCTACCACGGCGGTGAACAACGCTCCTGGTACACACACTCCCAAAGTGGTGAAGCTAACGCTCCCTGGCACACACACTCCCATGATGGTGATGGTGACCCAACTCCCTGGTACACACATTCCCACGGTGGTGATGGTGAACCCAACGCTCCCTGGTACACACATTCCCACGGTGATAGTGAACTAACGCTCCAGGTACACACTCCCACGGTGGTGATGGTCAACCTATCGCTCCCTGGTACACAGACACGCACGATGGTGACCCTAACTTCCCTGGTACACACATCTCCCACGGTGGTGATGGTGAACCTAACGCTCCCTGGTGCACACACTCGCGCTGGTGATGGTGAAACTAACGTCTGGTACACCTCCCACGGTGGCAGAACCTAACGCCCCTGGTACTCACTCCCCATGGTGGTGATGGTGAACCTAATTCTCCCTGGTACACACACTCCCACGGTGGTGATGTGAACCCACGCTCCCTGGTACACATACTGCCACGGTGGTGATGTGAACCAACACTCCTGGTACACACACACCCCACGGTGGTGATGAAATGCACGCCTGGCATACACACTCCACAGGTGAGGCTGAACCTCAACCTCCCCGGAACACACACACTACTGTGGTGATGGTGAACCTAACGCCCTGGTACACAGCCCCACGATGGTGAAACTAACACCCCTGGTACACACACACCACGGGTGATAAACCTAACGCCCCTGGGTAACACACCCCACTGCGGTGAACCCAGCCTGGTACACACACTCCCACCATGAACCTAACGCCCTGGTACACACACCCCACGATGGTGATGACCCCATTCTGGTTCACACATTCCCACGGTGGTGATGGTGAACCTAACGCCCCTGGTACACACACTCCACGCTGGTGATGGCGAACCTAACGCCCCTGGTACAGCACCCCACGGTGGTGGCACAACGCCCCTTGGTACCACCCCACGGTGATGGTCAACCTAAAGTTCCTAGTACAGACACCCACGATGAGACCCCACTTCCCTTGTACACACATTCCCACGGGGATGGAGAACCCACGCCCCTGGTACACACTCACGTGGTGATGGTGAACCTAACGCCCTTGGTACCACTCCACGGTGGTGACAACCTAAAGCTCCCCTGGCACAGACACCACGATGGTGGAACCAACGCCCTGGTACACACACTCCCCACGGTGGTGATGTGAACCCACGCTCCTGGCACACCCCACGGTAGTGAAGATGACCCTAACGGTCCCTGGTAAACACACCCCCACGGTGGTGATGGTGAAACTAACGCTTCTCACACACTGGTGGTTATGGTGAACCTAACGCCCTGGCACACACACACTCCCCACTGCGGTGAACCAACGCTCCTGGTACACACTCCTCGGTGGTTATGGTCACCCAAGCTCCCTGGTACACAGACACCCACGATGGTGAACCTAACGCTCCCTGGTACACACACTCATGGTGGTGACGGTGAACCTGTGAACACTCGGTGGTTATAGAACCTAACGCCCTGCACACACTCCCACTGCGGGTGAACCTAACGCTCCCTGGTACACACACTCCACGATGGTGATGGTGACCAATCTCCTGGTACACACACATCACAAGGTTGTGATGAACCTAACGCCCCAGGTACACACACCCCACGGTGGTGACGGTGAACCTAACGCTCCATTGAACACACACTCCCACGGTGGTGAGTGAAAATGCTACCTGGTACACACCCCAGTGATGGTGAACCTAACGCTCCCTGGTACACACACTGCCACGGTGGTGATGGTGAACTTAACACCCCTGGCACACACCCCACGGTGATGGTACCCACTGCGGGTACACACACTCCCAACGGGGTGACGGTGAACCTAACGCTCCCTGGTACACACACTCACAGTGGTGATGTTGAACCCACGCCTGGTACATAGACACCACGATGGTGAAACTCACCCCTGGTACACACTCCACGGGGGTGTGGTGAACCCTGGTGCACACACTCACTGCTGAAAAACCTCCTTGCACACACACTTATCGGTGTACCTAACGCCCTGGTACACACACCCCATGATGGTGATGGGACCCTAACTCTCCCTGGCACACACATTCCCACGGTGGTGATGAACCTAACTGGTACACACACACAGCCACTGTGTGATGGTGAAACCCACCCCTGGTACACACACCACGGTGGTGATGGTGTACCTAACGCTCCCGTAGCACACACACTCCCATGATGGTGATGGTGACCCTAACTCTCCCCTGGTACACATTCAGTGATGGTGAACCTAACGCTCCATTGCACACACTGCACGGTGGTGATGGTGAACCTAACACTCCCTGGTACCCACACACTCCCCGCGTGGTGATGGTGAACCCTAACGCTCCCTTGAACACACACTGCCACGGTGGTGATGGTGAACCTAACACTCCTGGTACATCACGGTGGTGATGGTGTACCCTAACGCTCGTGGTACACACCTCCCATCGTGGTGACGGTGAACCTAACGCTCCCTGGTACACACACTCACACAGTGGTGATGGTGAACCTAACGCTCCCTGGTACACAGACACCCACGATGGTGAAACTAACACTCCCTGGTACACACACTCCCACGGGTGATGGTAAACCTAACGCTCCTGGTACCACCTCCCACTGCAGTGAACCTCACGCTCCTGGTACACACACTCCCCACGGCGGTGAACCCTAACGCTCCCTGGTACACACCTCCCCACGATGGTGATGGTGAACAGAACGCCCTTGGTACTCCTCCCACAGTGGTGATGGTCAACCTAAAGCTCCCTGTACAGACACCCATGATGGTGACCCTAACTCTCCCTGGTACACACATTCCCACGGTGGTGATGGTGAACCTAACGCTCCCTGGTACACGCACTCTCACGGTGGTGATGGTGAACCTACAACTCCTTGAGTACTCACTCCCACGGTGGTGATGGTCAACCTAAGCTCCCTGGTACACAGACACCCACGATGGTGAACCTAGCACCCTAGTACACACCTCCCCACGGTGGTGATGGTGAACCTAACAGCTCCTGGTACACACACTCCCACGATGGTGAAGAGCCCCACGGTCCCTGGTAAACACACTCCTCAGGTGGTGATGGTGAAATAACGCTCCTGGTACACACACTCTATGGTGGTGGAGTGAACCTAACACTTCCTGTGAACACACTCCTCGGTGGTTATGGTGAACCTAACAGCTCCCTGGTACACAGACACCCACGATGGTGAACCTAACACTCCTGGTACACACACTCCACGGTGGTGATGGTGAACCTAACCTCCCCAGGAACACACACTCCCACTGCGGTGAACCTAACGCTCCCTGGTACACACACTCCCACGGTGGTGATGGTGAACCTAACGCTCCCAGGTGCACACACTCTCACGGTGGTGATGGTGAACCTAATGCTCCCTCTTACACACACTCCCATGGTGTTAATGGTGAACATAATGCTCCCTGGTACACACACTCCCACGGTGGTGAACCTAATGCTCCCTGGTACACACACAACCCCACGGTGTTGAACCTAACGCTCCTTGGTACACGCAACCCCCACGGTGGTGATGGTGAACTTAACGCTCCCTGGTACACTCACTCCCACGGTGGTGAAGATGACCCTAGCGCTTCGTGGTACACACACTCCCACGGTGGTGATGGTGAAAGTAACGCTCCCTGGTACACATACTCCTACGGTGGTGACGGTGAACCTTCCGCTCCCTCGTACACACACTCCCACGGTGGTGATGGTGAACCTAACGCTCCCTGGTACACAGACACCCACGATGGTGAACTAATGCTCCCTGGTACACACACTCCCACGGTGGTGAACCTAACGCTCCCTGGTACACACACTCCTACGGTGGTGATGGTGAACCTAACCCTCCCTGGTACACACAATACCAAGGTGGTGATGATGATCCTAACGCTCCCTGGTACACACATTGCCACGGTGGTGATGGTGAACCTAACGCTCCCTGGTACACACACTCCCACCGTGGTGATGGTGAACCTAAAGCACCCTGGTACACAGACACCCACGATGGTGAACCTAATGCTCCCTGGTACACACACTCCCACGGTGGTGATGATGAACCTAACGCTCCCTGGTACACACACGCCCATGGTTGTGACGGTGAACCTAACGCTCCCTGGTACACACACTCCCTCGGTGGTGATGGTGAACCTTCCGCTCCATGGTACACACACTCCCAGTGTGGTGATGGTAAACCTAACGTTCCCTGGTACACACACTCCCACGGCGGTGAACCTAATGCTCCCTGGTACACACACTCTCACGATGGTGATGGTGAACTAGCCACTCCCTGGTACCTCCCACGGTGGTGATGGTGGCTTCTTGCTCCCTGGTACACTCCCACGGCGGTGAACCTAATGCTCCCTGGTACACACACTCTCACGATGGTGATGGTGACCCTAACGCTCCTTGGTACACACACTCCCACGTTGGTGTTGGTAAACGTAACCTCCCTGGTACACACACTCCCACTTTGGTGATGGTGAACCTAACGCTCCATGGTGCACACACTCTCACGGTGGTGATGGTGAACCTAACATTGCCTGGTACACACACTCCTACGATGGTGATGGTGACCCTAACTCTCCCTGGTACACACATTCCCACGGTGGTGATGGTGAACCTAACGCTCCCTCGTACACACACTCCCACCCTGGTGATGGTGAAACTAACGCTCCTTCGTACACGCACTCCCACGGTGGTGATGGTGAACCTAACGCTCCTTGGTACTCACTCCCACGGTGGGGATGGTCAACCTAAAGCTCCCTGGTACACAGACACCCAAGATGGTGAACTTAACGCACCTTGGTACACACACTCCCACGGTGGTGATGGTGAACCTAACGCTCCCTGGTACACACACTCCCACGGTGGTGAAGATGACCCTAACGGTCCCTGGTACACACTCTTCCACGATGGTCATGGTGAAACTAACGCTCCCTGGTACACACACTCCTATGGTGATGACGGTGAACCTAACGCTCCCTCGTGCACACACTCCCTCGGAGGTGATGGTGAACCTAACGCTCCCTGGTACACAGACACCCACGATGGTGAACCTAACACTCCCTGGTACACACACTCCCACTTTGGTGATGGTGAACCTAACGCTCCATGGTGCACACACTCTCACGGTGGTGATGGTGAACCTAACATTGCCTGGTACACACACTCCTACGATGGTGATGGTGACCCTAACTCTCCCTGGTACACACATTCCCACGGTGGTGATGGTGAACCTAACGCTCCCTAATGCTCCCTGGTACACACACTACCACGGTGGTGATGGTGAACCTAACACTCCCTGGTACACACACTCCCATGGTGGTGATGGTGTACCTTAACACTGGTACACACACTCCCACGGTGGTGATGGTGTACCTAACGCTCCGTGGTACACATACTCCCACGGTGGTGACGGTGAATCTAACGCTCCCTGGTACACACACTCACACAGTGGTGATGGTGAACCTAACGCTCCCTGGTACACAGACACCCACGATGGTGAAACTAACACTCCCTGGTACACACACTCCCACGGGGGTGATGGTGAACCTATCGCTCCCTGGTACACACACTCCCAATGCGGTGAACCTAACGCTCCTTGGTACACACACTCCCATGGCGGTGAACCTAAAGCTCCCTGGTACACACACTCCCAAGATGGTGATGGTGACCCTAACTCTCCCTGATACACACATTCCCACGGTGGTGATGGTGAACCTAACGCTCCCTGGTACACACACTCCCACGCTGGTGATGGTGAAACTAACGCTCCCTGGTACACGCATTCCCACGGTGGTGATGGTAAACATAATGCTCCTTGGTACTCACTCCCACGGTGGTGATGGTCAACCTAAAGCTCCCTGGTACACAGACACGCACGATGGTGACCCTAACTTTCCATGGTACACACATTCCCACGGTGGTGATGGTGAACCTAACACTCCCTGGTACACACACTCCCACGGTGGTGATGGTGAACCTAACGCTCCTTGGTACTCACTCCCACGGTGGTGATGGTGAACCTAATGCTCCCTGGTACACACACTCCCACGAGGGTGATGGTGAACCCACGCCCCTGGTACACACACCCCACGGGGGTGATGAGAACCCACACTCCCTGGTACACAAATTCCCACGGTGGTGATGGTGAAACTAACGCTCCCTGGTACACACACTCCTATGGTGGTGACGGTGAACCTAACGCTCCCTCGTGCACACACTCCCTCGGTGGTTATGGTAAACCTAACGCTCCCTGGTACACAGACACCCACGACAGTGAACCTAACACTCCCTGGTACACACACTGCCACGGTGGTGATGGTGAACCTAACACTCCCTGGTACACACACTCACACAGTGGTGATGGTGAACCTAACGCTCCCTGGTACATAGACACCCACGATGGTGAAACTAACACTCCCTGGTACACACACTCCCACGAGGGTGATGGTGAACCTAACGCTCCCTGGTGCACACACTCCCACTGCGGTGAACAACGCTCTTTGGTACACACACTCCCACGGCGATGAACCTAGCGCTCCCTGGTACACACACTCCCATGATTTTGATGGTGACCCTAACTCTCCCTGGTACACACATTCCCACGGTGGTGATGGTGAACCTAACGCTCCCTGGTACACACACTGCCACGGTGGTGATGGTGAACCTAACACTCCCTGGTACACACACTCCCACGGTGGTGATGGTGGACCTAACGCTCCGTGGTACACATACTTCAACGGTGGTGACGGTGAACCTAACGCTCCCTGGTACACAGACTCACACAGTGGTGATGGTGAACCTAACGCTCCATGGTACATAGACACCCACGATGGTGAAACTAACACTCCCTGGTACACATACTCCCACGGGGGTGATTGTGAACCTAACGCTCCCTGGTGCACACACTCCCACTGCGGTGAACAATGCTCCTTGGTACACACACTCCCACGGCGGTGAACCTAACGCTCCCTGGTACACACATTCCCATGATGGTGATGGTGACCCTAACTCTCCCTGGTACACACATTCCCACGGTGGTGATGGTGAACCTAACGCTCCCTGGTACACACATTGCCACGGTGGTGATGGTGAACCTAACACTCCCTGGTACACACACTCCCACGGTGGTGATGGTGTACCTAACGCTCCGTGGTACACACACTGCCACGGTGGTGACAGTGAACCTATCGCTCCCTGGTACACACACTCACACAGTGGTGATGGTGAACCTAACGCTCCCTGGTACACAGACACCCACGATGGTGAAACTAACACTCCCTGGTACACACACTCCCACGGGGGTGATGGTGAACCTAACGATCCCTGGTACACACACTCCCACGGTGGTGAACCTAATGCTCCGTGGTACACACACACTCCCACGGTGGTGAACCTAACGCTCCCTGGTACACACACTCCCACAGTGGTGGTGAACATAACGCTTCCTGGTACACACCCTCCCACGATGGTGATCGTGAACCTAATGCTCCCTGGTACACACACTCCCACGCTGGTGATGGTGAAACTAACGCTCCCTGGTACACACACTCCCACGGTGGTGATGGTGAACCTAACGTTCCTTGGTAGTCACTCCCACGGTGGTGATGGTCAACATAAAGCTCCCTGGTACACAGACACCCACGATGGTGAACCTAACGCTCCCTTGTACACACATTCCCATGGTGGTGATGGTGAACCTAACGCTCCCTGGTACACACACTCCCACGGTGGTGACGGTGGACCTAACACTCCCTGGTACACACACTCCCACGGTGGTGATGGTGAACCTAATGCTTCCTGGCACACAGACACCCACGATGGTGAACCTAACACTCCGTGGAACACACACTCCCACGGTGGTGATGGTGAACCTAACACTCCTGGTACACTCCCGTGGTGATGGTGAACTGCTCCTGGTACACACACTCCCACAGTGGTGACGAGTAACCCTAAAGGTCCTGGAACACACACACTCACAGTGGTGATGGTAAACCTAACGCTCCCTGGTACACACACTCCCAAGGTAGTGATGGTGAACCCTAACGCTCCTGGTCCACACACTCCCACAGTGAGTGATGGTAAGCATAACTTTCTGGTACACACACTCCCACGGCGGTAGTGGTGAACCCTAACGCTCCGTGGTACCACTCCCACGGTGCTGCTGGTGAACCTAACGCTCCCTGGTACACACACTCACACGGCGGTGATGGTGAACCTAACGCTCTTAGTACTCCTCCCACGGTGGTGATGGTCAACCTAAAGCTCCCTGGTACACAGACACCCACATGGTGAACCTAACGCTCCTTGTACACATTTCCACGATGGTGATGGTGAACCTAACGCTCCCTTGGTACACTCCCACGGTGGTGGAGATGACCTAACGGTCTCTGGTACACACACTCCACAGTGGTGATGATGAAACTAACGCTCCCTGGTACACACACTCTTATGGTGGTGACGGTGAACCTAACGCTCCTGGTACACACTCACGGTGAACCTAACGCTCCCTGGTACACACACTCCCCGGCAGGAGCAAAGCTCCCTGGTACACACACTCCCACGATGGTGATGGTGACCCTAAATCTCCTGGTACACACACTCCCAAGGTGGTGATGGTGAACCTAACGCTCCCTGGTACACACCTCCCCATGGTGGTGACGGTGAACCCTAACGCTCCCTTGAACACACTCCCACGGGGGTGATGGTGAACCCTAACACTCCCTGGTACACACACTCCCACGGTGGTGATGGTGGACCTAACACTCCTGGTACACACACACTCCCACAGTGGTGACAGTGAACCTAACGCTCCCTGGTACACACACTCACAGTGGTGATGGTGACCTAACGCTCCCTGGTACATAGACACCCACGATGGTGAACCACACTCCATGGTACACACACTCACTGGGGTGATGGTGAACCTAACGCTCCCTGGTACCTCCCTGCATGGTGAACCTAACGCTCCTTGGTACCACTCCCCGCAGTGAACCCTAACGCTCCCTGTTACACTCCCACGATAGTGATGGTGACCCTAACTCTCCCTGGTACACACATTCCCACGGTGGTGATGGTGAACCCTAACGCTCCCTGGTACACACACTCACGCTGGTGATGGTGAAACTAACGCTCCCTGGTACACGCACTCCCACGGTGGTGATGGTGAACATAACGCTCCTGGTACTCACTCCACGGTGGTGATGGTCAACCTAAACTCCCTGGTACACAGACACCCACGATGGTGACCCTAACTCTCTCTGGTACACACATTCCCACTGTGGTGATGGTGAACCTAAGCTCCTAAGAACACACACTCCCACGGTGGTAGAATGACCCTAACGGTCTCTGGTACACACACTCCTACGGTGGTGATGATGGAAACTAACGCTCTCTGGTACACACACTCCCTCGGTGGTGATCTTGAACCCTAACGCTCCCTGGTACTCAGACACCCACGATGGTGAAACTAACACTCCCTGGTACACACACTACCAAGGTGGTGATGGTGCACCTAACGCTCCCTGATACACACACTCTCCTGCGGTGAACCTAACGCTCTGGTACACACACACTCCCACGGCGGAGAACTTAACTCCCCACACTCCCACGATGGTGATGGTGACCTAAATCTCCCTAATACACACTCCCAAGGTGGTGATGGTGAACCTAACGCTCCCTGGTACACACTCCCCACGGTGGTGACGGTGAACCTAACGCTCCATTGAACACACACTCCCACGGGGTGATGGTGAACCTAACGCTCCTTGTACACACACTGCCACGGTGGTGATGGTGAACCTAACACTCCTGGTACACACCTCCCACGGTGACGGTGAACCTAACGCTCCCTGGTACACACACTCACACAGTGGTGATGGTGAACCTAACGCTCCCTGGTACATAGACACCCACGATGGTGAAACTAACACTCCCTGGTACACACACCTCCCACTGGGGTGATGGTGACCCAACGCTCCCTGGTACAAACCTCCCCATTGCGGTGAACCTAACGCTCCTTGGTACACACACTCCGGCGGTGAACCTAACGCTCCCTGGTACACACTCCCGATGGTGATTGTGACCCTAACTCTCCCTGGTAAACACATTCCGACGGTGGTGATGGTGAACCTAACGCTCCCTGGTACACACACTGCCACGGTGGTGATGGTGAACCTAACACTCCCTGGTACACACACTCCCACGGTGGTGATGGTGTACCTAACCTCCGTGGTACACACACTCCCACAGTGGTGACGGTGAACCTAACGCTCCTGGTACCTCACACAGTGGTGATGGTGAACCTAACGCTCCCTGGTACACAGACACCCACGATGGTGAAACTAACACTCCCTGGTACACACACTCCCACGGGGGTGAAGATGACCCTAACGGTCCCTGGTAAACACACTCCCACGGTGTTGATGGTGAAACTAACGCTCCTTGGTACACACACTCCTATGGTGGTGACGGTGAACCTAATGCTTCCTCTTGACACACTCCTCGGTGGTTATGGTGAACCTAACGCTCCCTGGTACACAGACACCCACGATGGTGAACCCTAACACTCCTGGTACACACTCCACGGTGGTGATTCATGAACCTAATGCTCCCAGGTACACACTTCCACTGCGGTGAACCCTAATGCTCCTGGTACACACACTCCAACGATGGTGATGGTGACCTAAATCTCCCTGGTACACACACTCACAAGGTGGTGATGGTGAACCTAACGCTCCCAGTACACACTCCACGGTGGTGACGGTGAACCTAACGCTCCATTGAACACACACTCCCAGGGTGGTGATGGTGAACCTAATGCTCCCTGGTATACACACACTCCCACGGGGGTGATGGTGAACCCTAACGCTCCTGGTACACACACTGCCACAGTGGTGATGGTAAACCTAACCTCCCTGGTACACACCTCCCCACGCTGATGGTGTACCTAACGCTCCGTGGTACACACACTTCAACAGTGGTGACGGTGAACCTAACGCCCTGGTACACACACTCACACAGTGGTGATGGTGAACCTAACGCTCCTGGTACATAGACACCCCGATGGTGAAACTAACACTCCCTGGTACACACACACTCCCACGGGGGTGATGGTGAACCTAACGCTCCCTGGTGCACACACTCCACTCTGGTGAATAACGCTCCTGGTACCACACCTCCACGGCAGTGAACCCTAACGCTCCCTGGTCACACACACTCCCATGATGGTGATGGTGACCCTAACTCTCCTGGTACACATTCCCACGGTGGTGATGGTGAACCTAACGCTCCCCTGGACACACACTGCCCACGGTGGTGATGGTGAACCTAACACTCCCTGGTACACACACTCCCAGGTGGTGATGTACCTAACGCTCGTAGTACACACACTCCACGGTGGTGACGGTGAACCTATCGCTCCGTGGTACACCACTCCACGGTGGTGAACCTAACGCTCCCTGGTACACACCTCCCACAGTGGTGATGGTGAACATAACGCTTCCTGGTACACACCCTCCCACGATGGGGATCGTGAATCTAATGCTCCTGGTACACAGCTGGGGTAAACTAACGGTCCCTGGTACACGCCTCCCACGGTGGTGATGGTGAACCTAACGCTCCTTGGTACTCACTCCCACGGTGGTGATGGTCAACCTAAAGCTCCCTGGTACACAGATACCCACGATGGTGAACCTAACGCTCCCTTGTACACACATTCCCACGGTGGTGATGGTGAACCTAACGCTCCCTGGTACACACACTCCCACGGTGGTGGGAGATACCCCAACGGTCTCTGGTACACACTCCACGGTGGTGATGATAAAACTAACGCTCCTTGTACACACCTCCTATGGTGGTGACGGTGAACCTAACTCTCCCTGGTACACACACACTCCACTCATAGTACACACCTCCCAGTGGTGACAGTGAGCCTAACGCTCCCTGGTACACACTCTCAGTGGTGGTGAACTTAACGCTTCTGTTACATGAGCACCCACGATGAACTAACACTCCCTGGTACCACACACTCCTGGGGTGATGGTGAACCTCGCTCCCCAAATGCCTCCCCCTGCGGTGGACCCTTCTTGGTACTGGCTCCCACAGTGGTGCCCACGCTCTGTTTACTCCCACGATGGTGATGGTGACCTAACTCTCCTGAGGACACACACATTCCTGATGGCGTGGTGGGCCGAGACCTAGCTCTGTTGGCTTGCTCACGTGGTGATGGTGACCCTAACTCTCCTGGTACATGTTCCCCGGTGATGATGGTGAACCTAACGCTCCCATTACACACTACCCACAGTGGTGATGGTGGCCTCCCTGTTTTTACCTCCCCACGGTGGTGATGGTGTGCCTAACGCTCCGTGGTACACACACTCCCAGTGGTGACGGTGAACCACTTCCTGGTGTTGCACTCACGTGGTGATGGTGAACTGCTCATTTGAACACCCGGGTAAGAACTAACACTCCCTGGGTACCTCACATTGGTGAGGGTGAACCTAGCGCTCCTGTGCCTCCCATGCGTTTGAGATATTCACGGTCCCTGGTACACACACTCCCACCAGTGGTGATGTTTCCTGGTTACACACTCCTGGTGGTGACGGTGGCCCCTAACACTCCCTGGTGCACCTCACAGTGATGGTGAACCTTCGCTCCCTGATACACACTCCCACACATTGGCAGATGGTGAACCCTAACCCTCCTGGTACACACACAGGTGGTGATGGTGAACTAACGCTCACACACTCCCACGGTGGTGATGTTATGCCTTGCTCCCCTTAACACACACTCCCGGTGGTGATGGTGAACCTAACACACTCACTTGGTGGTGATGGTGAACCTAACACTCCCTGGGCGCACTCACAGTGGTGATGGTGAACTAATGCTCTGTTTTGCTCCCGGTGATGAACCTATCCTAATTTTACACTCCCACGGTGGTGGTTCATTATCCCACTGGTGAACCGAATGCTCCCTGGTACCTCCCGGAGTGGCCGGTGGCCTAACGCTCACATTAGTTACCTCCCACGGTAGTGATGGTAGAACAAATGCTCCCTGGTACACACACTCCCCGCAGGGGTGATGGTGAAACCTAATGCTTCCTGGTACACACTCCCACGGTGGTGATGGTGAACCTAACGCTCCCTGTTTCATGGTGTTGATGGTGGTCTCACTCCCTGGTACCTGAGCACCCCGATGGTGAACCTATACGCTCCTGGTACACTCCCGCAGTGGTGAAAACTAATGCTCCCTGGTACACACACTCCCACGGTGGTGATGGTGAACCTCTCCCTGATGCACTCTACGGTGGTGATATGGTGAACCAAGCTCCATAATTTTGAACTTTACACTGATGGTGAACTATGTGCTCTAATTTTTTGCTCCCTTGGTGGTGGTGGGACTAATGCTCTAATTTTACACTCCCGATGTTGAACTTAACGCTCCCTGGTACACACACTACGGTGAGTAACGCTCCTAATTTACAGGTGATGGTGCCTGTAACCTCGTGGGTACACACACTTCAGCAGTGGTGACAGTGCTCCACAAACTCACACAGTGATGGCAGGCTAACGCTCCCTGGTGCACTTAGACACCCACGATGGGTAAACTAACACTCCTGGTACACACTCCCAGGGAGATGATGAACCTCCCTGGTACACACACACACTGCCGGTGGTGGTGGCACCTCCCTGGTACACACCTCCCCTGATTGTTGATGGTGCCTTGCCCCTAACACTCCGTCGTTACCCTCCCAGTGGGTGGCGGGTACCCTCTCGGCTCCCTAATTTTCCCCCTCCCACCCCAGGTGGTGGGTGAGCCACTCTCCCTGGTACACACATTCCCACGGTGGTGATGGTGAACTCCCCTCACGCTGGTGATGGTGAGGCAACTCCCGGGTACCGCCTCCCACGGTGGTGATGTTGAACTATTTCTTGGTACTCCTCCCACGGTGACCCATTCAACTACAAAACCCACAGGCTTTGAACACCCACGATGAACCTAATGCTCCCTGGGTACACACACACTCCCACGGTGGTGAGGTGGTCTCCTCATTACCTCCGGTGGTGAAGATGACCCCTAACAGTCCCTGGTACCTCCCACCAGTGATGGTGGCTTCCGCTTGCTCCTGGTACACACACTGGTGGCGGTGAACCTGCGCTCCCTGCACACACTCTCCCTCAGTGATGGTGAGAACCCACGCTTCTGGCACACACACCCACGGTGGTGATGGTGAATCCAACGCCCTGGTACAAACACTCCACGGTGGTGATGGTGAACCTAATGCCCTCTTACAAACACAATCTCCACGGTGTTGATGTGAACATAATGCCCCTGCACACACACTCCCACCTTTGGTAAACCTAATGCTCCCTGACACACACACACTCCCACGGTGGGAACCCAACGCTCCCTAGCAATAACACCCACGGTGGTGAACCTAATGCCCGTGCTGCCACACTCCCACGGTGGTAGAACCTAACGCTCCCTGGACACACACTCCCACGGTGGTGAGTGGTGAACCTAACGCTCCCTGGCCACACACCTCCCCACGATGGTGACTGAACCCAATGCCCTGGCACAAAATCCACACGAAACCACTGGCATTGGTGATGGTGAACTACTCTTGTACACACACTTCCATGGTGGAGAAGATGACCCTAACAATCCCCTGCACACACACTCCACGGTGGTGATGCAGAACCTAACGCTCCCTGGTACACACACCCCATGGTGACGGTGAACCAACGCTCCTGGCTGACTCCCACGGTGGTGATGTAGAACCTAACGCCCCAGGACACACACACCACGATGGTGAACCTAACTCTCCCCTGGTACACACATCCCACGGTGGTGATGGTGAACCCAACGCTCCCTGGCTACACACACTCCCACTGGGTGTGAACCCAACGCCCCTGCACCACACTCACGGTGGTGATGGTAAACCTAACGCCTCCCTGGTAATAACACACCCTGAAGGTGTGATGGAAAACGGACCCTGCGCTCCACACACGGCCATGGTGAAGGAACCCAACGATACATGTTACACGCACTCCCCATGTGGTGACGGTGAACCCACCATTCCTCGGTACACACACTCCCCACTGTGGTGATGAACCTAACGCCCCTTTACACACACACCCTCGCTGATGGAACCCACGCTACGTGCACATGCTCCTCACGGTGACGGTGAACCTAACGCTTCCCCTGGCACACACCCCACGATGGTGATGGTGAACCTAACGCCCTGGTACATACACTCCCCACGGTGATGGTGAACCTAACGCCCCAGCGCCACAGATACTCACGATGGTGAACCTTCCACCCTGGTACACCACTCCACGTGGTGACAGACTCAATACCGCATACACACTCCCCACGGTGGTGATGGGAACCTAACGCCCCTGGTACACACACACCTACGGTGGTGATGGTGAACTCAACGCCTGTAGTACAACCACACACGGGTGGTGATGAGAACCCAACGCCCATGTACACACACCCACGGTGGTGATGGTGAACCCAACGCCCTGGCACAACAGACACCACGATGGTTAACCCAACACTCCCCTGTACACACACTATGTAGCTGATGGTGAACCCAACACTCCTGGTACAACAATACCCCCACGATGGTGACGGTGAACCTAACACCCCTGGTACACACACCACGGTTATGATGGTGAAGCCTAACGCCCCTGGCACACACACTCATGTGATGGTGAACCTAAAGCCTCGGTACAAGACACCTACCATGGTGAACCCAACGCCCCTGGTACACACACTCCCACGGTGGTGATGGTAGAACCTAACGCTCCCTGGCACACACACTCCACGTTGTGAACATGACCAAAACGCTCCCTGGCACACACACCCCAACGGTGGTGATGGTGAAACCACCTCCCTGCACACACACTCCACGGTGGTGACGGTGAACCACGCCCCTGCACACACACCCCACGTGGTGATGGTGAACCCAACGCCTCCCTGCAACAGACACCCACGAGAAATTAACACCCCTGTACACACACACTCCACGGGGTGATGTTGAACCTAATGCCCCTGGTACACACACCCACTGCAGAACCTAACGCTCCTGGTACACACAATCCCCACGATGGTGATGGTGACCTATCTCCTGAAACACAATCTCACGGTAAGCGTAAGTGCACACCACCTCCATCGTGCGATGTAGAACCCAACGCTCCCATGGAACAACACACTCCCACAGTGGTGATGATGAACCTAACACTCCCTGGTACACACACCACGGTGGTGATGGTGAACCTAACGCTCCTGGCACACACACCACGGTGGTGATGGTAATCCAACGCCCCCGGTACAAACACTCCCCACGGTGGTGATGGTGAACCTAATGCCCCTCCACAATAACACCCCATGGTGGTGGAAGATGACCAACGGTCCCTGGTACACACACTTCCACGGTGCGTGATGGTGAAACCAACGCCCCTGGCACACACACCCCACGGTGGTGACGGGAACCCAACGTCCCTTGTACACACACTCCTCGGTGCAGATGAGAACCCAACGCTCCCACAGACACCACGGTGAACCAACTTCCCCCTGCAACCACTAATTCCCCACGGTGGTGATGGTGAACCTGCCCTGGTACACACACTCCCCACTGCAGAACCCAATGCCCTGGTACACACTCACGGTGGTGATGGTAAACCTAACGCCCCTGGTACACACACTCCCCATGTAGATGGTACCTGATTCCTGCACACACATCCCACGGTGTTGAAGGCTGAACTAACGACACATGTTACACGACTCACGGTGGTGACGGAACCCACGCCCCTGCACACACTCCCCATCTGGTGATGGTGAACCTAACTCCCTCACACACTCCTCGGTGCATGGTGAACCCACCCCTATGGTACACACACTCCCACGGTGGTGATGGTAAACCTAACGCTCCCTGGTAAACACACTCCTACGGTGGTGACGGTGAACCTAATGCTCCCTCGTGCACACACTCCCACTTTGGTGATGGTGAACCTAATGGTCCCTGGTACACACACTCCCACGGTGGTGATGGTGAACCTAACGCTCCCTGGTACACACACTCCCACTGCGGTGAACCTAACGCTCCCTGGTACACACACTCCCACGATGGTGATGTTGACCCTAACGCTCCCTGGTACAGACACTCCCACAGTGGTGATGGTGAACCTAATGCTCCCTCGTGCACACTCCCACGGTGGTGATGGTGAACCTTACTCTCCCTGGTACACACACTCCCACGGTGGTGATGGTGAATCTAACATTCCCTGGTACAATCACTCCCACGGTGGTGATGGTGAACCTAATGCTCCGTGGTACACACACTCCCACGGTGGTTATGGTGAACCTTATGCTCCCTGGTACACACACTCACACGGCGGTGAACCTAACGCTCCCTGGTACACACACACTCCCACGGTGGTGATGGTGATCCTAACCCAACCTGGTACAGAAACTCCTACGGTGGTGATGGTGAACCTAACGCTATCTGGTACACACACTCCGACGGTGGTGATGGTGAACCTAACGCCCCTGGCACACACACTCCCACGGTGGTGATGGTGAACCTAACGCCCCCTGGCAGGACACACACTCTCACGGTGATGATGGTGAACCTAATGCTCCCTGGTACACACACTCCCATGGTGGTGATGGTGATCCTAATGCTCCCTGGTACACACACTCGCACGGCGGTGAACCTAACACTCCCTGGTACACACACTCCCAAGGTGGTGATGGTGAACATAACGCTCCCTTGTTCACACACTCCCACGGCGGTGAACCTAACGCTCCCTGGTACACACACTCCCACGATGGTGATGGTGACCCTAACGCTCCCTGGTACACACACTCCCACGGTGCTGATGGTGAACCTAACGCTCCCTGGTACACACACTCCCACGGTGGTGATGGTGAACCTAACCCAACCTGGTACGGACACTCCTACGGTGGTGATGGTGAACCTAACGCTCCCTGGTACACACACTCCCACGGTGGTGATGGTGAACCTAACACTCACTGGTACACACACTCCCACGGTGGTGAAGGGGAACCTAACACTCCATGGTACACACACTCCCAGGGTGGTGATGGTGAACCTAACGCTCCATGGCACACAGACACCCACGATGGTGAACCTAACACTCCCTGGTATACACACTCTCACGGTGGTGTTGGTGAACTTAACGCTCCCTGGTACACATACTCCCACGGTGGTGATGGAGAACCTAACGCTCCCTGGTTCACACACTCCCACGGTGGTGATGGTGAACCTAACGCTCCCTGGTACACACACTCCCACGGTGGTGATGGTGAACCTAACGCTCCGTGGTAAACACATTCCTACGGTGGTGATGGTGAACCTAACGCTCCCTGATACACACACTCACACAGCGGTGAACCTAACGCTCCCTGGTACACACACTCCCACGGTGGTGATGGTGAACCCAATGCCCCTGGTACACACCCCACTGGGCGGTGAACCCACCGCTCCCTGGCACACACACTCCACGATGGTGATGGTGACCCCTAACGCCTCCCTGGTACACACACCTCATCAAAGGATGGTGAACCTAACGCTCTCTGGTACACACACTCCCACGGTGGTGATGGTGAACCTAACATTCCCAGATACACACACTCCCACGGGGGTGAAGGTGAACCTAACGCTCCCTGGTACACACACTCACACGGTGGTGATGGTAAACCTAATGCTCCCTGGTACACACACTCCCACGGCGCTGAACCTAACACTCCCTGGTACACACACCCCCACGGTGGTGATGGTGAACCTAACGCTCCCTGGTACACACACTCCTACTGCGGTGAACCTAACGCTCCCTGGTACACACACTCCCACTGCGGTGATGGTGAACTTAACTTAACGCTCCTGGTACACACACTCCAGGTGGTGATGAGAATGAACCTAACATTCCTGATGCACACTCCCCACGGTGGTTATGGTGAGACCTGGCAGCTCCTGGTGCACACACTCCTGATGTGAAGGTGAACCCTGCTCCCTGGTACACACACTCCCACGGTGGTGAAGGTGAACCTAACGCTCAATGGTACACACACTCCCACGGTGGTGACCGTGAACCTAACGCTCCCTGGTACACACACTCCCACGATGGTGATGGTGACCCTAACGCTCCCTGGTACACACACTCCGACGGTGGTGATGGTTAACCTAACGCTCCCTGGTACGCACACTCCCACAGTGGTGATGGTGAACCTAATGCTCCCTGGTACACACTCCCACGGTGGTGATGGTGAACCTAACGCTACCTGGTACACACACTCCCACGGTGGTGATGGTGAATCTAACATTCCCTGGTACACACACTCCCACGGTGGTGATGGTGAACCTAACGCTCCGTGGTACACACACTCCCACGATGGTGATGGTGAACCTAACGCTCACTGGTACACACACTCACACGGCGGTGAACCTAACACACCCTGGTACACACACACTCCCATGGTGGTGATGGTGATTCTAACGCTCCCTGGTACACACACTCCCATGGTGTTGATGGTGAACCTATCGCTACCTGGTACACACACTCCCACGGTGGTGATGGTGAACCTAAAGCTATCTGGTACACACACTCCCAAGGTGGTGATGGTGAACCTATCGCTCCCTGGTACACACACTCTCACGGTGGTGATGGTGAACCTAACGCTCCCTGGTACACACACTCCCACGGTGGTGACGGTGAACCTAACACACCCTGGTACACACACTCCCACGGTGGTGATGGTGAACCTAACGCTCCCGGGTACACAGACACCCACGATGGTGAACCTAACACTCCCTGGTACACACACTCCCACGGTGGTGTTGGTGAACCTAACACTCCCTGGCACACACACTCCCACGGTGGTGATGGTGAACCTAACGCTCCCTGGTACAGACACTCCCACGGTGGTGACGGTGAACCTAACGCTCCCTGGTGCACACACTCTCACGGTGGTGATGGTGAACCTAATGCTCCCTCTTACACACATTCCATGGTGTTGATGGTGAACATAATGCTCCCTTGTACACACACTCCCACGGTGGTGAACCAATGCCCCTGGTACACACACTCTCTCCCACGGTGATGAACCTAATCGCCCCTGACATGGCCACACTCCCACGGTGGTGATGCAGAACTCCAACGCCCTGGCACACACTCCCACGGTGGTGATGGTGAACCCACGCTCCTCCACACACCACTCCCCATGGTGCTGATGGTGAACACACGCGCTCCCTGGTACACACACTCCCCACGGGTGGTGAAACCTAATGCCCCCTGGCACACACACACTCCCACGGTGGTGAACCTAACGCCCCTGGTACACACAGTCCTACTGGTGGTGGTGGTGAACCCAACTCCGCCCTGGGTACACACACTGCAAGGTGGTGATGGTGAACCAACGCCCTCGGCACACACTCCACGGTGGTGATGCTGAACCTAACGTCTCCCTGGTACACACCTCACGGTGGTGAACCCACGCTCCCTGGCATGTCACACACCCCCACGGTGATGAAACCCAACGCCCCGGTACACACACACTCCCACGGTGGTGATGTGAACTCCACCGCCCCTGGTACACACACTCCCACGGTGGTGATGGTGAACCCACGTTCCTCTTACACACCCCATGGTGTTGATGGTGAACATAATGCCCCTGGCACACACACTCCCCATGGTGGTGAACCCAACGCTCCATGGAACACACACTCCCCACGGTGGTGAAGATGAACCTAACGCTCCCTGGTACACACACCCCATTTGCAGATGGTGAAACTAACGCCCTGGCACACACACCACAGCATGCAGAACCTAACGCTCCCTGGTACACACACTCCCACATGGTGGTGATGGTGACCCCAACGCTCCCTGGTGCACAATACACTCACGGTTGTGATGGTGAACCTAATGCTCCTCTACACACACCCCATGGTGCTGATGGTGAACAAATGCCCCTGGTACACACACTCCCACGGTGGTGAACCCACGCTCCTGGCACACACACTCCCATGGTGGTGAAGGTGAACTTAATGCTACTCTACACACACACCCCATGGTGTTGATGATGAACATAATGCCCCTGGTACACACACTCCCACGGTGGGGGAACCCAATGCTCCCCTGTACACACACACTCCCACGGTGATGAACCTAACGCTCCCTGGTACACACACCCCCACGGTGGTGATGGTGAACCTAACGCCCCTGGTACACACACTCCACGGTGGTGATGGTGAACCCAATGTCTCCACACACACCCCATGGTGTTGATGCAGAACACACTGCTCCTCTGTTACACACACTCCACGGTGGTGAACCCAATGCTCCCTGGGTACACACACACTCCCACGGTGTGGTGAACCTAACGTCTCCCCTGGTACACACACCCCACGCTGCGATGGTGAACCCAACGCCCTGGCACACACACTCCCCCATTTTGTGGCGATGGTGAAGCTAACCTCCCGGTACACGCACCCCACGGTGTGATGGTGAAACTAACGTGCTTCCCTGGTACATATCCACACGGTGGTGATGGTGAACTTAACGCCCCTGGCACAATATTGACCCCACGGTGGTGATGGTGAACCCAACGCTCCCTGGTACACACACTCCCAAGGTGGTGATGGTGAACCCACGCCCCTGCACACACACTCCCCACGGTGGTGACGGTGAACCCACGCTCCTGGTACACACACTCTCACGGTGGTTATGGAGAACCAAACGCTCCCTGGTACACACCCTCCCACGGTGGTGATTGTGAACATAAAGCCCCCCTGGTACACAGACACCCACGATGGTGAACCTAACGCTCCCTGCACACACTCCCACGGTGGGTGATGGTGAACCCACGCCCTGGTACACACTCCCACACTGGTGATGGTGAAACTAACGCCCCTGGTACACGCACTCCCACGGTGGTGATGGTGAACCCAACGCTCCTTGGTACACACTCCACAGTGGTGATGGTGAACCCAAAGCCCCTGGGTACACAGACACCCACGATGGTGAACCCAACGCTCCCCTGGTACACACACCCCACAGTGGTGAAGATGAACCCAACGCCCCTGCACACACACTCCCACTGGTGGTGATGGTGAAACTAACGCCCTGGTACACACACTCCCCACGCAGGTGACGGTGAACCCAACGCCCTGGCACACACACTCCCCACGGTGGTGATGGAGACCCTAACGCCCCTGGCACACACACTCACGGTGGGTGATGGTGAACCCACTGCCCCCTCTACACACACTCCCATGGTGTTGATGTAGAATATACTGCCCCTGGCACACACACTCCCACGGTGGTGAACCCACTGCCCTGGCACACACCTCCCACGGTGATGAACCTAACGCTCCCTGATACACAATAATAATCTCACGGTGGTGATGGTGAACCTAACGCTCCCTGGCACACACACTCCCCACGGTGGTGATGTAGAACCCATCGCTCCCTCTCACAATAATAATTCCCCATGGTGTTGATGGTATCATATAATGCTCCCTCGTACACACACCCCACGGTGGTGAACCCAATGCCCCTGGCACACACACACACCCCACGGTAGAACCTAACGCTCCCCTGGTACACACAGTCCCAGGTGGTGGTGGTGAACCTAACCTGCCCCTGGCACACACACCGCAAGGCAGGTGATGGTGAACCCAACGCCCCCGGCACACACACCCCACGGTGGTGATGCTGAACCTGATCGTTCCCTGGTACACACACCCCACGGTGGTGAACCCACTGCCCCTGGTACACACACACTCCCACGGTGATGAACCCAACGCTCCCCTGGTACAATACACTCCCACGGTGGTGATGGTGAACCTAACGCCCCCTGGCACACACACTCCACGGTGGTGATGGTGAATGGACAAACCCTCTACACACCCCATGGTGTTGATGGTGAATATAATGCTCCCTGGTACACATACCCCATGGTGGTGAACCCAACGGCCCATGGAACACACACACCCCACGGTGGTGAAGATGAACCTAACGCTCCCCTGGTACACACACTCCCCACGGTGGTGATGGTGAAACTAACGCTCCCTGGCACACACACTCCCACGGTGGTGACGGTGAACCTAACGCCCCTGCACACACACTCCCATGGTGTGATGGCACCCCTAACGCTCCCCTGGCACACACCTCACGGGTTGTGATGGTGAACCCACGCTCCCTCTACACACACCCCATGGTGTTGATGTAGAACAAAATGCCCCTGGCACACACTCCCACGGTGGTGAACCCAATGCCTCCCTGGTACACACACACTCCCATGGGTGGTGAAGGTGAACTTAATGCTACCTCTTACACACACCCCACAGTTGATGATGAACATAATGCCCTGGTACACACACACTCCCACGGTGGGAACCCACGCTCCCTGGTACACACACTCTCACGGCGGTGAACCTAATGCTCCCTGGTACACACACTCCCACATTGGTGTTGGTAAACCTAACGCTCCCTGGTACACACACTCCCACGGTGGTGATGGTGAACCTAACGCTCCCTGGTACACACAATCCCACAGTGGTGATGGTGAACCTAACGCTCCTTGGTACACACACTCCCACGGCGGTGAACTTAACGCTCCCTGGTATACACACTCCCACGATGGTGATGGTGACTCTAAATCTCCCTGGTACACACTCCCAAGGTGGTGATGGCGAACCTAACGCTCCCTGGTACACACACTCCCACGGTGGTGACGGTGAACCTAACGCCCCATTGAACACATACTCCCACAGTCGTGATGGTGAACCTAATGCTCCCTGGTACACACACTACCACGGTGGTGATGGTGAACCTAACACTCCCTGGTACACACACTCCCACGGTGGTGATGGTGTACCTAACGCTCCGTGGTACACACACTTCAACGGTGGTGACGGTGAACCTAACGCTCCCTGGTACACCCACTCACACAGTGGTGATGGTGAACCTAACGCTCCCTGGTACATAGACACCCACGATGGTGAAACTAACACTCCCTGGTACACACACTCCCACGGGGGTGATGGTGAACCTAACGCTCCCTGGTACACACACTCCCACGGTGGTGATGGTGAACCTAACGCTCCCTGGTACACACACTCCCAAGGAGGTGATGGTGTTTCTAACGCTCCCTGGTACACACACTCCTACGGTGGTGATGGTGAACCTAACACTCCCTGGTACACACACTCCTACGGTAGTGATGGTGAACCTAACTCTCCGTAGTACACACACTCCCATGGTGGTGATGGTGAACCTAATGCTCCCTGGTACACACACACTCCCACGGTGGTGATGGTGATCCTAACGCTCCGTGGTACACACACTCCCACGGTGGTGACGGTGAACCTAACGCTCCCTGGTACACACACTCACACAGTGGTGATGGTGAACCTAACGCTCCCTGCTACACAGACACCCACGATGGTGAAACTAACACTCCTAATTTTACACACTCCCACGATGGTGATGGTGACCCTAAATCTCCCTGGTACACACACTCCCAAGGTTGTGATGGTGAACCTAACGCTCCCTGGTACACACACTCCCACGGTGGTGACGCTGAACTTAACGCTCCATTGAACACACACTCCCACGGTGGTGATGGTGAACCTAAAGGCTCCTAATTTACACTCCACAGTGGTGATGGTTTCTAACGCTCCTAATTTTACACACACACTCCCATGGTGTGGTGATGGTAGACCTCACGCTTCTCCTGGTACACACACTCCCACGGTGGTGATAGACCTAACGCTCCTGGTACACACACTCCCATGGTGGTGATGGTGAACTTAACGCTCCCTGGTACACACACTCCCACGGTGGTGATGGTGAACCTAACGCTCCCTGGTAGACACACTCCCACGGTGGTGACGGTGAACCTAACACTCCCTGGTACACACACCCCCAAGGTGGTGATTGTAAACGGTACTCCCTGGTACACACACTCACACGGCAGTGAACCTAACGCTCCCTTGCACACACACACTCCCACGGTGGTGATCGTGAACCTAACGCTCCCTAGTACACACACTCCCACGCTGGTGATGGTGAAACTAACGCTCCCTGGTACACGCTCTCCCACGGTGGTGATGGTGAACCTAACGCTCCTTGGTACACACTCCCACAGTGGTGATGGTCAACCTAAAGCTCCCTTGGTACACAGACACCCACGATGGTGAACCTAACGCTCCCTGGTACACACACTCCCACGGTGGTGACGGTGAACCTAACGCTCCCTCGTACACACACTCCCACGGTGGTGATGGTGAACCTAACACTCCCTGGTACACACACTCCCACGGTGGTGAACCTAACACTCCCTGGTACACACACTCCCACGGTGGTGATGGTGAACCTAACGCTCCCGTGAACAAACACTCCCACGGCGGAGAACTTAACGCTCCCTGGTACACACACTGCCACGGTGGTGATGGTGAACCTAACACTCCCTAGTACACACACTCCCACGGTGGTGATGGTGGACCTAACGCTCGTTGGTACACACACTCCCAGGGTGGTGACGGTGAACCTAACGCTCCCTGGTACACACACTCACACAATGGTGATGGTGAACCTAACGCTCCCTGGTACATAGACACCCACGATGGTGAAACTAACACTCCCTGGTAAACACACTCCCAAGGGGGTGATGGTGAACCTAACGCTCCTTGGTACACACACTCCCACGGCGGTGAACCTAACGCTCCCTGGTACACACACACTCCCACGGTGGTGATTGTGATCCTAACGCTTCCTGGTGCACTCACTCCCACGATGGTGATCGTGAACCTAACGCTCCCTGGTAAACACACACCCATGCTGGTGATGGTGAAACTAACGCTCCCTGGAACACGCACTCCCACGGTGGTGATGGTGAACCTAACACTCCTTGGTACACACTCCCACGGTGGTGATGGTCAACCTAAAGCTCCCTGGTACACAGACACCCACGATGGTGAACCTAACGCTCCCTGGTACACACCCTCCCACGGTGGTGATGGTGAACCTAACGCTCCCTGGTACACTCACTCCCACGGTGGTGAAGATGACCCTAACGCTCCGTGGTACACACATTCCCACGGAGATGATGGTGAAACTAACGCTCCCTGGTGCACACACTCCTACGGTGGTGACGGTGAACCTAACTCTGCCTCGTACATACACTCCCACGGTGGTGATGGTGAATTTAACGCTCCCTGGTACACAAACACCAACGATGGTGAACCTAACACTCGCTGGTACACACACTCCCACGGGGGTGATGGTGAACCTAACGCTCCCTGGTACTCACACTCCCACCGCGGTGAACCTAACGCTCCCTGGTACACACACTCCCACGGTGGTGATGGTGAACCTACCGCTCCCTGGTACACACACTCTCCACAGTGGTGATGGTGAAACCCAATGCTCCCTGGTACACACACTCCCACGGTGGTGATGGAGCAATACGTAACTGAACGAAGCATGTTTGA
>NW_024726660.1:0-29543 GCF_018991925.1 Homarus americanus | reverse complement strand
AGTTCTATTGCTGGGGGTCTCAAAGGTGTACCTGGGAGAATCGAGGTAAATTGGGGGTCCCAGAGGAACCAGAGGCCGAGACACCTGGGAGCCAGAGGAATCTGGGAGTATCGAGGTACCCAGCACGGAGGCACCTGGCGCCGAGGCAGGCACCTGGGAGCATCAGGTACCTGGAGGCCAGAGGTGCACTGGGGAGTGTCAGGGGTAACCGGGAGTCCCGGGAGGTAATCTCAAACGTTAGAGGTGCAACCAGGAGTGTCAGTGAGTACCTGGGAGTCCTCAAAGGTACCTGAGTATCGAGGTAACCTGGGAACATCGGAGGTACCTGAAGGGAGGTACCTATGAGGTCAGAGGGGCACCTGGGAGTGTCGGAGGCACTAGGAATGTCAGGTAACGGAGGCTTGAAAATTTGGCAGTGTTAGCGGTGTAACCTGGAGGCCAGAGGTGTACCAGGGAATATCAGTGGAGAACCTGGAGCAAGGCCAAAGGCACCTGGGAGGCCAGAGGTGTACCCGGGAACATCGGAGGTTTACCTAATGAGGTTTACCTGAACATCGAGGTACCCAGGAGGCCAGAGGCACCTGGGAGGCCAGAGGTATCTGGAAGTGTCGGACGTGTACCTGGGAGGTTGAAGCAAAATCAGGGAATGTCAGTGGAGCACCTGGGATTGTCAGAGGTGCACTTGCAGGCCAGGAGGTACCTGGACGTTGGGGAGAGGCCAAGAGTGCCGAGTATCACCTAGGAGGTTGATGTGTACCTGGGAGTGCCCAGAGGTACCTAGGAGCATCGGCAAGGTGCTTTCAGAGTTGTACCTGGGATGGAGGCGGACCTGGGATATCAGAGGTGTAACTGAGTATCAGGAGGGGTACCTGGGAGTGTCAGAAGCAAAATTTGGAATGTCAGAGGTAACCCAGGGAGTGCAAGTCAGAAGTACCTGTGAGTCTCAAAGGTACCTGGGAGTATCGGGAGGTACCTGAGTCCTGGGGCAGAACCAGGGAGGTCAGAGGAGTACCTAGGCGTCAGAGATGTACCTGAAGGTAGGTGTATCTAAGCCGGACGTACCGAGGAGGCCATAGGTACCTGGAGAGTCAGAGGTTCCTGAGCTGTAGTGATGCACCTGGGAGGCCGAGGCACTGAGCACGAGGTGCACCTGAGTACGGAGGTGCACCTGGGTGTGCCGAGGCCTGGGAGCATCAGAGGTACCTGGGAGGCCAGAGGCACTTGGGAGTGCTGTGGGTCCTGGGAACAGAGGTGTGGCCTCAGGAGCGTTGCACCTGAGTCTCAGTACACAGAGTATCGAGGTACCTGGTGCACTGAATGGAGGCACCATGAGGTCAGAGGCATCTGGGAGCCGGAGGTGCACTAGAATGTCAGGTACCTGAGCGGAGGAAATTGCA
Source organism: Homarus americanus (assembly GCF_018991925.1). NCBI lineage: Eukaryota > Metazoa > Arthropoda > Malacostraca > Decapoda > Nephropidae > Homarus > Homarus americanus. The sequence goes on along the minus strand of NW_024726660.1, from coordinate 28,146 downwards.
GTGTCAATTTGAGGCCAGAGGAAAATTAGGAATGTCAGTGGAGAACCTGGGAGGCCGTGCACCCTGGGAGTGTCAGAGGTGCACCTGGAACATCGAGGCACTGGGAATATCGGAGGAACAGGGAGAGTGTCAGAGATGGATCCGAAGTGTCGGCACCTGGGAGTGCCTGGTCAGCTCAGGAAGTCAGGAGTACCTGGGGAGGTCAGAGGTGAACCCCGGAATGTCAGTACCTGGGAGTGGCTGCACCTGGGAGGCCGAGGCACCGGGAGGTCAGATGGGGTACCTGGAGTGTCAGAGGTGTCTGGGGTGTACTGAGAGTATCTGGGGTACCTGGGAGTGTCTGAGGCACCTTGGGAGGCCAGAGGTACTGGAGTGTCAGGACCTGGAAGTGTTTGACGTGTACTGGGAGTGCTGAGCTTGGGCCCAGGGAATGTCAGGAGTAACGGGAGGCTAGAGGTAAAACTGGGAGGTTGCACCTGGGAGTGAGACAGTGTGTACCTGAGTGTACCTGAGGAGATCCCAGGCACCTGGGAGGACTGAGGTGTACCTGGGAGGCCAGAGGTGTGCCTAGGAGGTCAGAGGTGTACCTGGGAGGCCAGAGGTGGCCATGGAGGCCAGAGGTGTACCTGGTAGTGTGTGAGGGGTACCTGGGAGTGTCAGAGAAGTCCCTAGGAGTGTCAGGAGGTGCACTTGAGCTAGAGGTGCACCTTAAGTGTCTGAGGCCTGGGAGTGTCTGTGTGTACCTGGAGGAGAAAAAATTGGGAGGCCAGAGGTACCTGGGAGTGACAGCGGTGTACCTGGGAGTGTTTGGCACCTGGAGTGAGAAGTGTTCCTTGGAAGTGTCGGCGTGGTGCACCTGGAGGTTTGAGGCACCTGGGAGTGTCAGAGGCACTTGGGAGGTCAGGTGCAAGTAGGGAGTGTCAGGAGGTGTCCCCAGGAGTCAGGGGGAGGTGCACGCAGAGCATCAGGCACCTGGGAGGCCAGGAGGTGTACCTGGGAACAGAGTAACCCAGGGAGGCCAGGAGCACCTGTGAGTCCTTGAAGGCACCACAGTATCGGAGGTACTCAGAGGTCAGAGGTACCTGGGATTGTTAGAGATCGGCAGTGTCAGAACTTGGAGGTTGGGGAGAGTACAAAGGAGTGTCAGAGAATACCCAGAGTGTCAGAGGTGCACCTGAGCCTAGGTGCATTAGGAGGCACGAAGGCTCTACCTGGGAGGCTGAGCACCTGGGAGGTGGACCTGGGAGGCTGAGGTGTACCTGGGCATCAGAGGTGTACTTGGAGTGCCAGACAGGCACCTGGGAACCAGAGGTAACCCAGGCACCAGAGTCTCAAAGGTACCTGGGAGTGAGGTGTACCTGGGGGGTCCCAGAGGTGAACCAGAGGCCAGAGACTGGGGCCGAGGTGTACCTATATCGAGGTACCTGGAGTATCGGAGGTGCACCATGTCAGAGGTACCTGGGAGTATCAGAGGTACCTGGGAGGTCAGAGGTGCACTTTGGGAGGCCAGGGGTAACCAGCCCCGAGGTAACTGGAATGTTAGAGGTACCTCAGGAGGCTGCGGAGCACCCTGGGAGGCACCAGGCACTGGTCATTTGAGGTACTTGGGAATATCGAGGTGTACTATGAGGCCGAGGTACCTGGGAGGCCGGAGGTGTACCAGGGAATGTCAGTGGTGTACCTGGGAGGCGGAGGTGCACCAAGGTGTCAGCGGTGTACCTGGAGGCCAGAGGTGCACTAGAATCAGTGGAGAACCTGGGAGCAAAATTTGGGAGCCGAGGTACCTGGGAATATCGAGGTTTACCTGGGAATATCGGAGGCTTAATTTGGGAATATCGGAGGTGTACCAGGAGCTGAAAATTTGGAGTGCCAGAGGCATCGCCGGACGTGTACCCAGAGTTGTGAAGGGCACCAGGAATGTCAGGAGTACCTGATTGTCAGAGGTGTACCCAGTGTCAGAGGTGTACCTGGGATTGTCAGTGAGCACAAGGAGTGTCAGATAGAATACCCAGGAGGTCAGGATGCACCTGGGAGCCTAGAGGCACCTAGGAGGTTCTGAAGGCGCACTGGCAGTGTCAGAGTTGTACCTGGGAGTGCCGGAGGCGTGGACCTGGGAGTGTCTGAGGTGCATGGGTACTGAGGTGGTACCTGGCAGGTCTTAGTGTACCTGCAGGCCTGAGGTGTAACTGCAGGCCAGCGTGTACCTGGGAGGCCATGCACCTGGCTGTGTTAGAGGTGTATCAGGGAGAGCTGAGGTACCTGGGAGTGTCAGAGGTAACGGAGGCCAGAGGTACCTGGAGGTTGGACGTATACCTGGGAGGCCAGAAGTGTACCAGGAATGCCAGTGGAGTACCTGACAGGTGTACCCGGCCAGAGGCACTTGGGAGGCTGGGGAGGAGGCCAAGGAGGCCAGAGTGAACACCTAGGAGGCCGGGAGGCCAAAGGTGTACCTTAGGAGCATCGGAGGCTTCACCTGGGAGGCCAGAGTTGTAATCGGGAGGTCGGGAGGGGTGGACCTGGGAGTGTCAGGAGGTAACTGAGCATCAGAGGTACCCTGAAGTATCAGGTACCTGAGAGTCTCCAGAGGTGCACCTGGGAGTGTCAGGCACCTGGGAGGCCAGAGGTACCCGGGCGTGGGTAGAGGCACGGGAGGCCAGAGATGTGTCAGTAGGTGGTCTGGGAGGCCGGACGCACGAGGAGGCCGGGAGGTACCCAGGGAATGTCAGTGAGCACCTGGGAGTGAGATAACCTGGGAGGCCAGAGGCACCTGGGAGTATCGGAGGGACCTGGGAGTCACAGGTGTACTTGGGAGTGCCTGAGGTGCATCAGGGAGGTCACCGGTGTACCTGGGAGGCCACAGGTAACGGAGGCCAGAGGTACCCAGAGACGGGAGGCCCAGAGTATCGGAGGTGTACCTGGAGTGCTGGGGAGGTGCACCTGGGAGTGTCAAGGCACTTGGAGCCGAGAGGCACCTGGGAGCAAGCTGTAGGGCCTGGGGAGCATGGACGTGCACCTGGGAGGCCAGAGGGGCACGGTGAACAGTGGAGCACCTGGGAGACTGAGGCACCTGGGAGACTGAGGGGTGCACTGCGTCAGCAAACGAGAGCCAGAGGTGTCTTGGGAGTGACAGAGATGCACCTGGAGGTGCATTTGGGAGGCCGGATTGCAACTGGAGGCTGGGAATTAGGAATGCTGGGTGGGCACCTGTGATTGTCAGAGGTAAAAATGTGTGTCTGAGGTGTAACTGGCAGGCCAGCGGTGTACCCCAGCCGAGGCCTGGGAGGTCAGGAGATGTCTGGAGAGCTGCGGCACCTGAGATGGGAGGTGCACCTGGAGGTACCTGGAGGAGGTCTTCCTGGGAGAGCTGGGGAGGTGTTCCTCGGGAGGCCAGGATAACCTGGGAGGCCAGAGGCCTGGAGTGCTGGGACGTGCCCTGGGAGGCCAGAAGGAACAGGAACACAAAAAAATGGGGAGGTACCCAAGAAATGAGGAACGAGTACCTGGGAGTGTCAGAGAACACCAGGAGGTGCCGATGTACCTGGGAGTTTCAGAGGGGCACCCAGAGGTCAGTTTACCTGGAAACAGAGCACCTGGAGCCGAGGTGACCTGGAGAACAGAGGTGTACCTGGAGCATTGAGGTGTACCTGGAGTGTTAAGGCACCTGGGAAATGCCAGAGGAACCCAGGGAGTGTCAGTGAAGCACCTGGGAGCTGCCAAAGGTAATTTGGGAGCATTTGTACCTGGAGTCCCAGGAACCGGGAGGCCAGAGGAATGGGAGGCCGAGATGTTCTGTAGTGCCAGGTGTATCTGGAGTGCCGGACGTAAATTGAGGAGGTCAGGAGGCACCTGGGAGAGTCAGAGGTGTCCAGGGAGGTCAGTGATACCGGGAGGCCAGAGGTGTACCTGGGAGTACTGGAGGTGTACATGAGGAATGGAAATTGGGTACAGATCAACGGGGAGGATTGGGGAGAAAAATGGGAGGTCAGAGGTGTACTCTGGGAGGCCAGGTGTAACTGGGGCCCTGGAGGTAACAAGCCAGAGAAAATTAGGAGCACAGTGAGCACCCAGGAGTCTCAAAGGTACCCGGACATCAGGAACTGAACCCACGAGGAAAAAACTGAAAACATCAGAGGTAACCCAAGGAGGCCGATGCACCTGGACGTTGAGGTGCAAAATCAGGAATGTCATTGGAACGATGGCACCTGGCAGTGCATGATGTACCTGAGGTCAGAGGGACCAGGAATGTCAGTGAGAACCTGGAGGCAAAGGCACCAAGGCAGAAAATGAACACAAGGCACCAACATCAGAGGCACCAGGAGCATCAGAGGCACCTGAGCCTGAGGTGCACCCAGAACGACAACCTGGGAGGCCAAAGGCAAAAAATACAGGGCACCAAGTCGTGCACGGGACAGGAACGGAGCACCAGAGAAAATCCTGGAGTCAGAGATACCCAAGGCTGACGAACCTGGGAGGCCAAGCTGCACCAGGAATGCCAGAGATAACGGCGTCAGAGGTGAACCTGGGAAGTCAGAGGCGGCACCTGGGAAACGGCAAAACGGACGGTGTACCTGGGAGGCCAGAGGCACCTGGGAGGCAGGGGAGTACCGAGAGTATCACCTGGGAGGCTGAGATCACTGGAAGGCCAGAGGAACTGAGGCCCAGCACGTACCTGGGAAGTGTCGGACTTGACCCAAGGCCACTGTACCAGAAGTCACTGAGAACGTCTGAGCTGTACCCAGAGCATCTCACCCAAGTGTCATGCACCTGGGAGAGACTGCACCTGGAGCAGTAGAGGCACCTGGAGGCCAGAGGTACCTGGGAGGCCAGAGGTGCACCTGGAGTGTCAGAGGTACCTGAGAGTATCTGGGAGTACCTGGGTCATGTACCTGGAGGACTGAGGCACCTGGGAGGCCAGAGGTGCCGTCAGGAGGAGCACCTGGGAGCCAGATGTGCAATGGAGGCCAAGGCACCCAGAGAGCGGCAACAGGAGGCCAGAGAGCACCTTGGAGGCCAGGGCAAATGGAGGCCAGAGGTGCACCTGGAGGAGAAGGCACCTGGGAGGCCAGAAAATCAAGAAGCAAAAAGCTGAAAGCACTGAGGTGGAGAAGGCCTGGGAGTGCCAGAGGCAACCCAGGGAGACAGTGAGCACCTGGGGAGCTCAAAGGTACCTGGGAGCACGGAGGTGTACCTGGGAACGTGAGGAACCAGGGGGTCAGAGGAGCACCTGGGAGGATGGGAGATGCACCTGAAGCCAGTAGGGTGTGATCTGGGGTACGACGTGCACTGAAGAGCTCAGAGGTGCACCCAAAACAGAGGTTCCGGAGGCCAGTGATGCACCTGGAGCCAGGAGAGTACCTCGAGTACCGAGGTACCTGTGAGCATCGAGGCACCTGGGTGTGCCGAGGCACCTGGGAGCATCAGAGGTGCACCTGGGAACAGCTGAGGTAATGTAACCAGTGTAACTGGTCCGGAGGTGTAACGGAATGTCATGAGGTACCAGGAGGCCAGGAGCACCTGGGAGTCTCAAAGGTACCTGGGAGCATCGGAGGTACCTGGAACATCGGAGGTACACGGGAATATCAGAAATTATGAGGCCAGAGGTGTCGGAGGTACCAGAAATAGTGGTACCTGGGAGTGAGGTGCACCTGGGTGCCGGCACCTGGGAGTGTCAGAGGCACCAGCAATGTCAGGAGAACCTGGGAGGCCACCTGGGAGGCCAGAGGAACGAACATCGGAGGTGCAACGGAATAGAGTGCATACCAGGAGTACCAGAGGCACCTGGAGGTCAGAGGGGAATCTCAAAGTGTTTGACGAACCTGGGAGGTCAGAGCTGCACCAGGAATGCCAGTGGAGTACCTGGAGTGCAGAGGAGAACCTGGGAAGCGAGGTGGCACCTGGGAGCAGGGAGGTACCTGGGAGGCACCAGGAGGCCAGAGGTGTACCTGGAGTGCTGAGGGCACTGGGAGGTCTGGGGGTGTACCTGAGAGTATCTAAAATGCCCAGGTGTCCCTGGGAGGCCAGGGAGGGTACCTGGGAGGCCAGGCACTGGAAGTGCTGGACGTACCTGGGAGCCACCAGGAATGCCAGTAGAGCACCTGGGAGGCCAGACCCGTGCACCTGGGAGGTCAGAGGTGCACCTGGGAGGTCAGAGGTACCTGAGAGCACTGGGCACCTGGGAGGCCAAAGGGTGCACCTGGGACTGAGGAAACGGGAGGTCAGAGGCACAGAGGCAGAGGTACCTGGGAGAGCCAGAGGACAGAGGCAGAGGTGTACCTGGTGGAGGGCACCTGAGGCTGAGGCACCTGGAGGTCTGAGGTACCTGGAGTGTCTGAGAAATCGGGAGGAGATGTACCTGGGAGGCCAGAGGTAACTGGGAGTGACAGAAGGGTGACCTGGGAGGCCGGCACCTGGAGGTGAGAAGTGTCGGCCGTGCAATTGGGAGCCTGGAGGGCACTAGGAGGTCAGAGGCACTTGGGAGGTGAGAGGCACCTGGAGGCCTGAGAGGCACCCAGAATTGCTTGAGAGGTGTCCCTAGAGGCCAGCAACTGGAGTGCAGAGCACCTTAAGTGCTGAGGAGGGAGTGACAGAGGTGTACCTGGCAGCAAGCCAGAGGTACCTGGCAGTGTCTGAGGAACTGGCATCACTGACCTGGGAGCACAAGAAACTCAAAAGCACCTGACAGAGAGCCAGAGGTACCAGGAGCGTCACAGACACCTGGAATGCCAGAGGCCTGGAGATCCGAGGCACCAAGAGCCAATGCACCCAGGACAAGATGCACCTGGGAGGCCAGGGGAGGTGCACCTGGGAGGCCAGAGGTGTACCTGGGAGCACAGAGGTACCTGGGAGAATTAGTAGAAAGTCTGGTGTACTTCCAATAGCGGTGTACCTGGGGACTGAGGTGTGGCTCCGGGTGTCAGGTTTCAGGAGTGTCAGGAGGTGTGACTGAGGCACAGGAACAGAGGTGCACCTGGTAGTGTGAATGGGAGGTTGTGAGGCACCTTGAGTAGCCCGAGGCACTGGGAGGCACCCGGGAGGTTTACCTGTACCTGGGATGGTGTACCTGAGTGTCGCAGCGCACTGGGAGGAGAAGCGCAAGCCGAGGCAACCCAGGAGGCCAGAGCACCCAGAGTCTCAGCAGAGGTGGGGAGTCTCAGATTAGGAGTGTCAGGCCTGACCAGTGTCAGTAGTGTCTGGAGTGTCGAGGAGTAAAACATGGTGTTCCTAAATAGAGGTGTACCTGGGAGTATCGGAGTACACCCCTGATACCCCAGGTACACCTCTGACACACCCAGGTACACCTCTGACACTCACAGGTACACCTCCGATACTCCCAGGTACACCTCTGACACCCCAGGTACACCACTGACACTCCCAGGAACACCTCTGACTCCCAGGTACACCTCTGACACCTCGGCAACGTCCGACACCCCAGATACACCTACTGACACTACCAGCATCTCTGACACTCCCAGGTACTCTCTGACACTCCCTGTTCACCTCTGACACTCCCAGGCACACTCCGATACTCCCAGGTACACCTTGAGACTCATGGCACTTCACTGACACCCTGCTACCTCTGACATTCCCCAGGTACACTTCACACCCAGGTACCTGACACCCCAGGCACCTCTGCCACACCCCAGGCACACCCCTGACACCCAGGCAACTTCTCTGACACCCCCAGGTACACCCCAGACAATTCCCAGGTACACCCCTCAGACACCCAAGGTGCACCCTGACACCCCAGGTACCCTCACACACTACCAGGTCACCCCTGACACCCCTGCACACCCCTCTGACACCCCTGGTACACCCTCTGACACCCTAGCACACCTCTGACACCCCAGGCACCCCTGACACTCCAGGCACACTGCTGACACCCCAGGCACACCCAGATACCTCCCAGGTACAACCCCTCAGACACTCCCAGGCACACCTCTGACACTCCCAGGCACACCTCTGACACCCTGGGTACACCTCTGACACTCCCAGGCACATCTCTGACACCCTAGTACACCCCTGACACTCCCAGGCACACCTCTGACTCCCAGGTACACCTCTGACACTCCCAGGCACACCCCTGACACTCCCAGGTACACCTCTGACTTCCCTGACACACCTCATCACACCCAGGCACCCTGACTCCCAGGCACACCACACTGCCAGGTACACTCTCTGACACTCCCAAGACACCCCAGAATGCCAGGCACACCTCAGACACCCCCAGGTACACCTCCAGACACCAAGGTGCACCTCTGACACCCCAATTGCACCTCTGACACCTAGGGACACCTCTGACACCCTAGGCACTCTCAGACACCCCAGGCACACCCTGACACCCCAAGCACACCTCTGACACCCCAGGTACACCTGACACTCCCAGGCACACTGCTGACACTCCCAGGCACACTTCTACACCCCAGGTGCACTTCCGACACTCCCAGGTACACCGCTGTCACTCCCCAGGCACACCTCTGACACTCCCAGGTACACTTCACACTGCACACCCCAGACACCCCAGGCACACCTCAGACACCCAAGGTGCACCTCTGACACTCCCAGGCACCACACACCACCAGGCACACCCTGACACCCCATGTACACCTCTGACACTCCCAGGCACACCTCTGACACTCCTAGCACACCTCTGACACCCCAGGACACCCTCAGACACCCCAGGCACACCGCTGACACTCCCCAGGCACACCCAGATACTCCAGGCACCCCAGACACCCCCAGGTACACCCTGACACCCCAGGCACACCCTCTGACACCCACACCCCCAGCACCCCAGGTACTCCACTGACATTCCCTGGTACAGCTCTGACACTCCCAGTACACGTCCGACACTTCCAGATACACTCTGACACTCCCAGCACCTCTGACACCCCAGGACACCTCAGACACTCCCCAGGCACACCCCAGATACCCTCAGGCACACCCCAGACACCCCAGGCACACCTCTGACACTCCCCAGGCACACCTCTGACACTCCCCTGGCACACTTGACACTCCCCAGGTACACCCTGACACTCCCCAGCACCCTGACATTCCCAGGTTCACCTCTGACACTTAGGTACTCCACTGACATTCCCTGTACAGCCTGACACCCCAGGTTCACGTCCGACACTCCGAGATACACCTCTGACACTCCCAGGCACACCTCTGATACCCTGGTACACTCTGATATTCCAGTGCACTCTGATATTCCTGGGCACACCTCTGACACTCCCAGGCACACCTTGACACTCGGTTCTCCACTGACATTCCCTGGTACACCCCTGACACTCAGCACACCGCTGACACTGCCAGGCACACTCCAACACCCCAGGTACACCACTGACATTCCTTGGCACCTCCGACATCCCCAGGCACACCTCTGACACCATAGGTACACTCTGATATTCCCAGCACACCCTGATATTCCCAGGCTACCCTCCGATACTCCCAGGTACACCTTTAGACCCCAGGCACCCACTGACACTCCCTGGTACACCTCTGACATTCCCAGTTGACATCCTGAGACCCCCAGTTACACCCCCTGACACTCCTGGCACACCTCTGACACTCAGGTACACTTCTGATACTCCCCACACACCCCTGACACACCCAGGTACACTGATACTCACAGGTACACCTCCGATACCCCAGGCACACCTCTGACACTCCTAGTACATCACTGACACTAGGAACACCTCTGACTTCCAGGTACACCTCTGACACTCTCGTACACGTCCGACACTCCCAGATACACCTACTGACACTACCAGGTACATCTCTGACACCCCAGGTACTCTGACACTCTGTCACCCTGAGACTCCCAGCACACCTCCGATAATTCCAGGCACACCCTTGAGACTCACAGGCACTCTACTGACACCCCTGCTGACATTCCCCCCACACCCCAGGCACTGACACCCCAGGCACACCGCTGTCACTCCCCAGGTACAACCCCTGACACTCCCAGGCACACCTCACACCCCAGGTACACACCCTCAGACACCCCAGGCACACCCCAGACACCCAAGGCACCTCTGACACCCCAGGCACCCCCCACACCACCAGGCACACCTCTGACACCCCATGTACACCACTGACACCCCAGGCACACCTCTGACACCCTAGGCACACCCCTGACACCCCAGGTACACCCTCAGTCACCCCAGGCACACCGCTGACACCCAGGCACACCCAGATACCTCAGGCACACCCCAGACACCCCAGGTACACTTGACACTCTAGGCACACCTCAACCCAGGCACACCTCTGACACACCCAGGTACACCCTGCTCCCAGGCACACCGCTGACACCCCAGGCACACCCAGATACCCAGGCACACCCCTGACACCCCAGGTACTCCACTGACATTCCTGCACAGCCTGACACTCCCAGTACACACGTCCGACACTTCCAGATACACCTCTGACACTCCCAGGCACACTCTGACACCCAGGGACACCCCTCAGACACCCCAGGCACACCCCAGATACCTCAGGTACACCCCAGACACCCCAGGCACACTCTGACACTCCCAGTACACTGACACCCCTGGCACACCTCTGACACTCCCAGGCACACCTCTGACACCCCAGGTACACCTCTGACATTCCCAGGTTCACCTCTGACACTCCAGGTACCCACTGACATTCCTGGCAGCCTGACACTCCAGGTCTCTGACACCCGAGTACACCCCTGACACCCCAGGACACCTCTGACCACACCGAATCCCAGGCACACCTCTGATATTCCTGGTACACTCTGACACCCCAGGTACACCTGACACCCGGTTCACGTCCGACACTTCGAGATACACTCTGACACTCCCAGGCACACCTCTGATACCCTGGCACCTCCGATATCCCAGGTACACCTGATATCCTGCACACCTCTGACACCCAGGCACACCTTGACACTCAGGTTCTCCACTGACATTCCCTGCACACCCTGACACACTACAGGTACACCGCTGACACCCAGGTACACCTCCAACACCCCAGGCACACCACTGACATTCCCTGGGCCACCTCCGACATCCCCCAGGCACACCCTGACACTCATAGGTACACTCTGATATTCCCAGGTACACTCCGATATTCCCAGGCACACCTGATATTCCAGGTACACCTTTGAGACTCAGGCACCCACTGACACCCCTGGCACACCTGACATTCCCAGTTACAACCTCCTGAGACCCCAGCCACACCCCGACACCCCTGGCACACCTCTGAAACTCTGGCACACCTCTGACACCCCAGGCACACCTCTGACACACCCAGGCACACCTGATACTCACAGGTACACCTCCTGATACCCCAGGCACCTCTGACACTCCATGTACATCACTGACACTCCTGGAACACCTCTGACTCTGTACACCTCTGACACTCGTTCACACGTCCGACACTCCCAGATACACCCACGACACTCACCAGGCACATTCCTGACACTCCCAGGTACACCTCTGACACTCCCTGGTCACCTCTGAGACTCCCAGGCACACCTCCGATAATCCCCAGGTACACCTTTGCACCACAGGCACTCTCACTGACACCCCTGCCACCTCTGACATCCCAGGCACACTCTGACACCCCCAGGCACACTCTGATACTCCCAGGTACCTCTGATACCTCCCAGGTCCGCCCGACATCTCCAGGTACAACCTGACACTGCCAGGTAAACCTCGATACTCCCAGGTACACCTCTGAAACCCCAGGCACACATCTGACACCCCAGGCATTCCTCTGACACCTTGGTACCTCTGACAACAGGTACCTCTGACACTGCCAGGCCACCTCTGACATCCCAGGTACTCCACTGACATTCCCTGGCACACTTCTGACACCCCAGGCACACGTCCAACACTCCCAGATACACCTCTGACACTCCCAGGCACATCACTGACACCTGAGGAACACCTCTGACTCTCCCAGGAACACCCTGACACTCCCAGGCACACCTCTGACACTCCAGTGACACCTATGACACTCCCAGGCACACCTCTAACTCTCCCAGGTGCACCGCTGACTCTCCCAGGAACACCTCTGACACTCCCCAGAACACCTCTGACTCCCCAGGCACACCGCTGACACTGCCAGGTACACCCATACCAGGCACACCTCTGACAATCACAGGCACTCCACTGACATTCCCCTGGCACACTCTGACACCCCAGTTACACGTCCGACACTCCCAGATACACCTCTGACTCCTAGTGCACATCTCTGACACCCCAGGAACACTCTGACACTCCCAGGCACACTCTGACACTGCTGTGTCACACTCCGATACTCACAGGCACACCTCTGACACCCCAGGTACCCACTGACATTCCTGGCACACCTCTGACACCCCAGGCACACGTCCGACACTCCCAGATACACCTACTGACACTCCCAGGCACATCTCTGACACTCCAGGCACTACCTCTGACACCCCTGGTCCACCTCTGAGACCCCAGGCACACCTCGATACTCCCAGGTACACCTTTGAGACCTCACAGGCACTTCACTGACACTCCCCCACACCTCTGACATTCCCAGGTACACTTCTGACACTCCCAGGTACACCTCTGATACTCCCAGGTACACCTCTGATACTCCCAGGTCCGCCTCCGACACTCCCAGGTACAACTCTGACACTGCCAGGTAAACCTTCGATACTCCTAGGTACACCTCTGAAACTCCCAGGTACACATCTGACACTCCTAGGTATTCCTCTGACACTCCTTGGTACTCCTCTGACAATCCCAGGTACACCTCTGACACTGCCAGGTACACCTCTGACAATCCCAGGTACTCCACTGACATTCCCTGGTACACTTCTGACACTCCCAGGTACACGTCCAACACTCCCAGATACACCTCTGACACTCCCAGTACATCACTGACACCTGAGAACACCTCTGACTCTCCAGGAACACCCTGACACCCCAGGCACACCTCTGACACCCCCAGGTACACCTATGACACCCCAGGCACACCTCCTCTAACTCCCAGGTGCACCGCTGACTCTCCCAGGAACATCTCTGACACTCCCAGGAACACCTCTGACTCTCCCAGGTACACCGCTGACACTGCCAGTTACACCTAAGACACTGCCAGGTACACCTCTGACAATCCCAGGTACCCACTGACATTCCCTGGTACACTTCTGACACTCCCAGGTACACGTCCGACACTCCCAGATACACCTCTGACACTCCCCAGGTACATCTCTGTCACCCCAGGAACACCTCTGACTCTCCCAGGTACACCGCTGACACTGCCAGTTACACCTGATACTCACAGGTACACCTCCGATACTCCCAGGCATCACTGACATTCCCTGGTACACCTCTGACACTCTAGGTACACGTCCGACAACTCCCCAGATACACCCACGACACTCCCAGGCACACCTCTGACACTCCCAGGTGCCACTTCTGACACTCCCAGGTACACCTCTGACACCCCAGGTACACCTCCTGATACCACAGGCACACCTCCGATACCCCAGGCATCACCTCTGAACACTCCCAGGCACACCCTTGACACTCCCAGGCACACCTCTGACACCCCAGGCACATCTGACACCCCAAGTGCACACCTATGACACTCCCAGGCACACTGACACCCCAGGTACACCTCTGACACTCCCAGGTACACCCTGACACTCCCAGGTACTCCACTGACATTCCCTGGTACACCTCTGACACTCCCAGGTACACGTCCGACACTCCCAGAGATACACCCACGACACTCCCAGGTACATCTCTGACACTCTAAGCACACCTCACACGCCCAGGCACACCTCTGACACTCCCAGGTGGCACACTTCTGACACTCCCCAGGCACACCTCTGACACTCTCAGGCACACCTCCTGATACTTCCAGGTACACCTCTGATACCCCAGTTACACCGACACCCCAGTCCGCCCTCCCTGACACCCAGGTACAACTCTGACACTCCCAGGTAAACCTCCGATACCCCAGGTACACCTTTGACACCTCCCAGGCACACTTCTGACACCCTAGGTATTCCTCTGACACTCCTTGGTACACCTCTGACACTCCCAGGTACACCTCTGACACTGCCAGGCACACCTCTGACAATCCCAGGTACCCACTGACATTCCCTGGTACACCTCTGACACTCCCAGGTATGCCTCCTGACACCCCAGGCACACCCTCTGACACTCCAGGTACACCTCTGACACCCCAGGCACACCTCTGACCCTCCCCACACCTCCAACACAACCAGTGCACTGCTGACACCCCAGGTACACCGCTGACACTGCCAGCCACACCTCAGACACTGCCAAGCACACCCAAGACACTGCCAGGCACACCCCAGACACTCCCAGGCACACTGACACCTGGGTCCGCCTCCGACACCCCAGGCACAACTCTGACACTGCCAGGTAAACCCTGACAATCCTAGGCACACCTCTGAAACTCCCAGGTACACATCTGACACTCCTAGTATTCCTCTGACACTCTTGGTACTCCCTGACAATCCCAGGCACACCTCTGACACTGCCAGGCACACCTCTGACAATCCCAGGTACCCACTGACATTCCCTGGTACACTTCTGACACCCAGGCACACGTCCGACACTTCCAGATACACCTCTGACACACTCCCAGGCACACCTCTGACACTCCCTGCACACCTCCGATATTCCCGGTAAACCTCCGATATTCCCAGGTAAACCTCCGATATTCCCGGCACACCTCTGACACCCCCAGGTACACCTTGACACTCCCTGTTCTCCACTGATATTCCCTGGTACCTCTGACACCCAGGCACACCGCTGACACTGCCAGGTACACCCTGACACTCCCAGGCACACCACTGACATTCCTGGTACACCTCCGACAACTCCCAGGCACACCTCTGACACTCCAGGTACACCTCGATATTCCCAGGCACACCTCCGATATTCCCAGGTACACCTGATACTTCCTGTGCACACCTTTGAGACCCAGGTACCCACTGAACTCCCCTGCACCTCTAACATTCCCAGTTACACCTGAGACTCCCAGTTACACCCCTGACACCCCAAGTACACCTCTGACACCCCAGGTACACCTCTGATAATTCAGGTCACACCTCTGACACGCCCAGGTACACCTCGATACTCCCCAGGTACACCTGATACTCCCAGGTACACTTGACACTCCCCAGGCACCTCTGACACTCTCTGGTTCACCTCTGAGACCCCCAGGTACACCTCCGATAATTCCCCAGGCACACCTTTGAGACTCACAGGTACTTCACTGACACTCCCTGGGTTACCTCTGACATTCCCAGGCACACCTCTGACACCCCCAAGCACACCTCTGATACTCCCAGGTACACCTCTGACACTCCCAGGTCCGCCTCCGACACCCCAGGTACAACTCTGACACCCCCAGGTAAACCTTCGATACTCCTAAATACACCTCTGTCCCAGGTACACCTCTGACACTCTAGGTATTCCTCTGACACCTCTTTGTACTCCTCTGACACTCCAGGACACCTCTGACACTGCCAGGTACACCTCTGACAATCCCAGGTACACCCTGACACCAGGTACACCTCCGATACTGCCAGGTACACCTTGAGACTCACAGGTACTTCACTGACACTCCCCTGGGTTACTCCTGACATTCCCAGGTACACCTCTGACACTCCCCAGCAGGTACACCTCTGATACTCCCAAGCACCTCCTGACACCTAGGGACACCTCTGACACCCCAGGTACCCTCAGACACTCCCAGGTACACCTCCTGACACCCCAAGCACACCTCCTGACACCCCAGGCACACCTCCGACACCCCAGGCACACGCCGACACTTCCAGGTACACTTCTCACACTCAGGTACACTTCCGACACTCCCAGGTACACCCTGTCCATCCCAGGTACACCTCTGACCTCCCAGGTACACTTCTCACACTCCCAGGTACACCTCAGACACTCCCAGGTACACCTCAGACACCCAAGGTGCACCTCTGACCTCCCAAGTGCACCTCTGGCCTCCCTAGGACACCTCTGACACTCCCAGGTACCCCTCACACACTACCAGGTCACACCTCTGACCTCCCATGTACACCTCTGACCTCCCAGGTACACCTCCTGACCTCCTAGGCACACCTCCTGACCTCCCAGGTACACCTCAGTCACTCCCAGACACACCCTGACACTCCCAGGTACACCAGGATACTCTCAAGTACACCCCAGACACTCCAGGTACACCTCTGTCACTCCCAGGTACACCTCTGACAGGCACACCTCTGCCTCCCAGGTACTCCACTGACATTCCCTGGTACAGCTCCTCCCAGGTACACGTCCGACACTTCCAGACACACCTCACTCCCAGGTACACCTCTGACACTCCCAGGACACCTCAGACACTCCCAGGTACACCCCGATACTCTCAGGCACACCCCAGACACTCCCAGGTACACCTCTGACACTCCCAGGTACACCTCCTGACCTCCTGGTACACCTCCCTGACCTCCCAGGTACACTGACCTCCCAGGTACCCTCTGACATTCCGAGGTTCACCTCTCTGACCTCCCAGGTACCCACTGACATTCCTGGTAGCTCTGGCCTCCCAGGTACACGTCCGACACTTCGAGATACATCTCCTGACACTCCAAGTACACCTCTGATACTCCCTGGTACCTCCGATATTCCCAGGTACACCTCCCGTATTCGGGTACACCTCTGACAGGTACACCTTTGACACTCCCAGGTTTCCACTGACATTCCTGGTACACCCTCTGACACTCACAGGTACACCGCTGACACTGCCAGGTACACCTCACTCCCAGGTACCACTGACATTCCTGGTACACCTCCGACATCCCCAGCATACACCTCGACACTCATAGGTACACCTCCCAGGTACCTCCATATTCCCAGGTACACCTCCGATACTCCCATCACACCTTTGAGATCCCAGGTACTCACTGACACTCCCTGGTACACCTCTGACATTCCCAGTTACCCTTCCAGGACCCCAGTTACACCCCTGACCTCCCAGAACACCTCTGACACTCCCAGGTACACCTCTGATACTCCCAGGTACACCTCTGACACACCCAGGTACACCTCCGATACTCACAGGTACACCTCCGATACTCCCAGGTACACCTCTGACACTCCCAGGTACATCACTGACACTCCCAGGAACACCTCTGACTCTCCCAGGTACACCTATGACACTCCTCGGTACACGTCCGACACTCCCAGATACACCTACTGACACTACCAGGTACATCTCTGACACTCCCAGGTACTCCTCTGACACTCCCTGGTTCACCTTTGAGACTCCCAGGTACACCTCCGATACTCCCAGGTACACCGGGACTCACAGGTGCTACTTCCTCCTGGGTACCTCCTGACATTCCCAGGTACACTTCTGACACTCCCAGGTACACCTCTGATACTCCCAGTTACACCTCTGATCTCCCAGGTCCTCAACCAGGTACAACTCTGACACTGCAGATCAGGCCAGCTCGATACTCCCTAGGTACACCTCTGAAACTCCCAGGTACACATCTGACACTCCCTAGGTGTTCCTCTGACACTCTCCTTGACTCCTCTGACAATCCCAGGTACACCTCACACTGCCAGGTACACCTCTGACAATCCCAGGTACTCCACTGACATTCCCTGGTACACTTCTGACACTCCCAGAGTACACGTCCGACACTTCCAGATACACCTCTGACCTCCCAGGTACACCTCTGACACTCCCTGGTACACCTCCGATATTCCCAGATCCGATATTCCCAGGTAAACCTCCGATATTCCAGGTACCTCTGACACTCCCAGGTACACCTTTGACACTCCCAGGTTCTCCACTGATATTCCCTGGTACACCTCTGACACTCCCAGTGCACCGCTAACACTGCCAGGTACACCTCCGACACTCCCAGGTACACCACTGACATTCCCTGGACCTCCGACACTCCCAGGTACTCTGACACTCATAGGTACACCTCCGATATTCCCAGGTACACCTCCGATATTCCCAGGTACACCCGATACTCCCAGGTACACCTTCTGAGACTCCCAGGTGCTCACTGACACTCCCTGGTACACCTCTAACATTCCCCATTACACCTCCAGGACTCCCAGTTACCCCTGACACTCCCAAGTCACACCTCCTGACATCCCAGGTACACCTCGATACTCCCAGGTACACCTCTGACACGCCCAGGTACACCTCCGATACTCCCAGGTACACCCGATACTCCCAGGTACACCTCTGACACTCCCAGGTACTCCTCTGACACTCTCTGGTTCACCTCTAGAAACCCCAGGTACACCTCCGATACTCCCAGGTACACCTTTGAGATCACAGGTACCTCACTGACCTCCCTGGGTTACCTCTGACATTCCCAGGACACCTCTGAGACCTCCCAAGTACACCACAATTACTCCCAGG
The DNA here is from genome assembly GCF_018991925.1 of Homarus americanus. NCBI lineage: Eukaryota > Metazoa > Arthropoda > Malacostraca > Decapoda > Nephropidae > Homarus > Homarus americanus. The sequence goes on along the minus strand of NW_024726660.1, from coordinate 9,726 downwards.
TACACACCTCTGACCAGGTCCGCTTCCGACACTCCCAGGTACAACCCTGACACTCCCAGGTAAACCTATTCGATACTCCTAAATACACCTCCTGGAAACTCCCAATGTGCACCTCTGACACTCCTAGGTATTCCTCTGACACCCTTTGCTCCTCTGACACTCCCAGGACACCTCTGACACTGCCAGTACACCTCTGACAATCCCAGGTACACCTCTGACACTCCCAGGTACACCTCAGTACTGCCAGGTACCTTTGAGGTGCCACTGACACTCCTGGGTTACCTCCCTGACATTCCCAGGTACACCTGACACTCCCAGGTCACACCTCTGACTCCCAGGTACACCTCTGACACTCCCAGGTCACCCTCCCGCCTCCCAGGTACAACTCTGACACTCCCAGGTAAAACTCTCGATACTCCTAGGTACACCTCCTAGGCTCCCAGGTACCTCTGACACTCCCTAGGCATTCCTCTGACCTCCTTGGTACTCCTCTGACACTCCAGGCGCACATCCTAACACTGCCAGGTACACTCTGACAATCAGGTACTCCACTGACATTCCCTGGTACAGCCTTCTGACACGTCCAACACTCCCAGATACACCTCCTCACACTCCCAGGTACATCACCACTGACACTCCCGGAACACCTCTGACACTCCCAGGTACACCTCCTGACACCAGTCTACTCGACACTCCCAGGTACACCTATGCATCCCAGGTGCACCTCTAATACTCAGTGCACTGACTCTCCCAGGAACACCTCTGACTCCGAGGTACACCGCCCAGACACTGCCAGACTCAGACACTGCAGGTACACCTCTGACAATCCCAGGTACTCCACTGACATTCCCTGGTACACTTCTGACCTCCCAGGTACATGTCCACCCAGATCACCTCCTGACACTCCCAGGTACATCTCTGTCACTCCCAGGATACCTCTACCAGGTACACACCGCTGACACTGCCAGTTACACACCTCAGACACTGCCACACCTCTGACAATCCCAAGTACCCACTGACATTCCCTGGTACACTTCGACACTCCCAGGCTGTCCCAGCTTGCCTCCAGACCTCAGGTGCACCTCCTGACACCCAAGTGCACCTCTACACTCCCTAGGCACACCTCTGACACTCCCAGGTACACCTCAGACACTCCCAGGTACACCACAGGTACACCTCCGATACCCCAGGACACCTCCCACATTCCCAGGTACACCTCCTGACACCCCAGGTACCCCCGCAGTCCCTGGTCTCTGACCACTCCCTAGTGTACACGTCCGACACTCAGATATACCACTGACACTCCCAGGTACATCTCCTACACACGCCAGCTACACACCTCCTCACCTCCCAGGTACACCTCCGATATTCAGGTACACCCCTCTGACACTCCCAGTACTCCTGCCACACTGTTCACCTCTCTGAGACTCTCAGCATACCTCCGATCTCCCAGGTACACCTTGAGACTCCCCATGCATCATTGACACTCCAAGGAACCTCTGACATTCCCAGGACCACCGATACTCCCAGGTACACCTCCTGTGCCCAAGGTACACCTCCTGACCCCCCAGTCCCACACCTCCCGACAACTCAGGTACAACTCTGTCAGTCCCAGTAAACCTCCCGATACTCGCAGGCCACCCCCTGACACTCCCAGGTACCTCCTACACTCCTAGATGTTCCTCACCAGACACTCCTTGGTACTCTCTGACACTCCCAAGCCACCTCTGACCTGCCAGACACACCTCGACAATCACGTGTACCACTGACATTCCCTGGTACACTTCCTGACACTCCCAGGTACACACGTCCGACCTCCCAGATACACCTCTGACACTCCAGGTGCACCTCTGACACTCCCAGGTACACTCCACTGACCACCCTGGTACACTCCTGACAATCCCAGGTACACCTCCGACACTCCCCAGGCACCCCACTTACACCCCAGATTCTCCACTGACATTCCCTGGTACTTCTCTGACCTCCCAGGAACACCTCAGACACACCTCTGACCTCCCAGGTGCACCCTGACCACTCCCAATGCACCCCTGACACTCCCAGGCACACCTCTGACACTCCCCACACCTAAGACCTCACAGGTACACCCTGACACTCCAGGTACTCCACTGACCTCCAACGTACACTCTCACACACTCAGAGTACACCTCCGACCTCCCAGGTACACTGCCTCCCAGGTACACCTCTCGACACTCCCTAGGCACACCTCTGAACCTCCTAGGCACACACACTCTGACCACCCAGCAGGTACACCTCAGACCTCCCAGGCTCACCGCTGACACACTCCCAGGTACAACCAGATACTCTCAGGTACACCCCAGACACCCCAGGACACCTCTGACACTCCCAGGTCCCTCTGACACCCCCGGCACACCTCTGACACCCCAGGCACACCTCCTGGACACCCATGCACACCTCTGACATTCCAGGTACACCTCTGACACTCCATACCCACTGACATTCCCTGGTACAGCTCTTAACTCCCAGTGACGTCCGACACCTCCAGATACACACTCTGACACCCCCACAATTACACCTCTGACCTCCCTGCACACCTCCGATATTCCCAGGTAAACCTCCGATATTTGTTAAAACCTCCGATATTCCCAGGTTTCCTCTGACAATCCCATGCACACATTGACCTCCCAGGTACCGCCACAGCAGCACTGCAGTACACCTCAGACACTCCCAGGTACCACTGACATACTGGTACATCTCCGACACTCCCAGGACACCTCTGACACTCATAGAGTACCTCCGATACCCAAATTACACCTCAAATATTCCCAGGTACACTCCGATACTCCCAGGTACCTTCAGAGACTCCCAGGCACCCACTGACACTCCCAGTACACCTCATTCCCAATTACACCTCCAGAGACTCCCAGCTACACCCCTGACCTCCCCAGACTACACCTCTGACACTCCCAGGTCACCTCTGATCACCCAGTGCGCAACCTCTGACACGCCCATAGAGTACACCTCCCGATACTCCCAGGTACCTCCTGTCTCCCAGACACACCTCCTGACAATCCCAGGTAATCACTACCTCCTGGTTCACCTCTAAGACCCCAGGTACACACACACCTCCGATACTCCCAGGTACACGAGACCCACAGACCTCACTGACACCACAGCTGCCTCCCAGACATTCAGGTACCTCTGACACTCCCAAACTACACCTCCTGATACTCAGATACCTCTGACACCTCCCATGTCACCTCGACAATCCCATGTGCTCCTGACACTCCCAGGTAAGTGATACTCCCTAAATACACATCCATGAACCCCAGGCCACTCCTGAAACTCTAGGCATTCTTCAGACCTCATGGTACTCCTCTGACCTCCCAGGACACCCTACACCGCAACAAGGCCACCTCCTGAAACTCCAGGTACCTGACACTCCCATGTACACCCCGATACCTGAGGCACACCTTTGAGACTCACAGTACTTCACTGACCTCCCTGGGTTACCTCTGACATTCCCAGGTACACCTCACTCCCAGTACACCTCTGAATACCCCAGGTACACACCTGACACCTCCCAGGTCCCGCCTCCGACCTCCCATGTACAACTCTGACACTCCCAGGCAAACTTTCGTACTCCCTAGGTACACCTCCTGAAACTCCCAGAGTACACCTCTGACACTCCAGGTATTCACTCCTGACAATCCCTGGTACTCCTGACACTCCCATTACACCTCCAACACCGCCAGGACCCCTGACAACCCAGGTACTCACCGACATTCCTGGTCACTTCTGCCTCCCATGTACAGACCCAACACTCCCAGATATCTGACTCCCAGGTTGCATCTAAACTCCCAGGAACACCTCTGACTCTCCCAGGTACACCTCTGACACTCCCAGTACACCTCCTGACCTCCCAGGTACACCTATGACCTCCCATGCCACCTAACCTCCCAAGTGCATGATCCCATGCATCTGACCTCCCAAAAACACCTCTACTCCCCCAGGTACACTGCTGACACTGCCAGCCACACCTCAGACACTCCACCACACACCTCCCTGACAATCCAGGTACCCAACACATTCCCTGGTACACTCTGACCTCCCAGGTACCTCCAACACTCCCAGATACACCTCTGACACTCCCAGGTACACCTGTACTCCAGGAACACACTCGACTCTCCCAATAAACACACTGACACCAGTTACACCTCAGACACTGCCAGGTACACCTCCTGACAATCACTGTATCACACTGACATTCCTGGTACCTTCTGACACTCCCAGGTACGTCCAGCACTCCCAGGTACACCTCAAGACACTCCCAAGGTGCACCTCTGACACTCCCAAGTGCACCTCCCTGACACTCCTAGGCACACCTCTGGCCTCCAGTGCACCTCAGACCTCCCCAGGTACACGGTGACACTCCCAGGACACCTCTGACACTCCCAAGTCCACACCTATGACCTCCCAGGTACACCTCCGATACTCCCAGGTACACCTCTGACATTCCCAGGTACACCCCTGACACTCCCAGTACTCACTGACATTCCCTGGTACACCTCCAGGCCTCCTAGGTACGTCCGACCTCCCCAAATATACCTACCGACACTCCCAGGTGCATCTGACGCCCAGGTACACACCTTCTCCCAGGTAAACCTCCGATACTCCCAGTGCACCTCTGACCTCCCAGGTTGCTCTCTGACCTCCTAGTTTCACCTCTGAGACTCTCAGGTACAGTTCCGATACTCCAGAGTACACCTTTAGAGACTCCCAGGTACCTTCATAGACTCCCTGGTATACCTCTGACATTCCCAGGTACCTCCGATACTCCAGGTACACCTCTGAGTGTCCAGTCCACACCTCAGCCTCCCAGGTCCGATACTCGCAGGTACACCTCAGCCTCCCCAGGCCACACCTCTCCCTAGGTATTCCTCTGACACTCCCTGGTACTCCTCTGACACTCCCAGGTACACCTCTGACACTGCCAGGTCCACCTCGACAATCGCAGGTACTCACTGACATTCCGGTACACTTGACACTCCCAAGTACGTCCGACACTCCCAGATACACCTCCTGACACTCCCAGGTACATCTCTGGCCTCCCAGGCACACCTCTGACTCTCTCCCAGACACACTCACACTCCCAGGCACACCCCTGACACTCCTAGGCACCTCCTGACACTCCCAAGTACACCTCTGACCTCCCTGATACACCTCTAACACACCCAGGTGCACCGCTGACACTCCCAGGTACACACATGACACTGCCAGTTACACCTCAGACACTGCCAGGTACACCTCCTACACTCCCAGGTACACCTCAGACACTCCAGTGCACCCTCCCAAGTGCACCTCCTGACACTCCCTGTACACCTCCTGACCTCCCAGGTGACCCTCAGACACTCCCAGGTACACCTCCTGACACTCCAAAGTGCACCTCTGACCTCCCAGATACCTTCTCACACTCCCCAGGCCTGCCTCCGACCTCCCGTATAGCTTGTCTCTCCCAGGTACACTCCTGACCTCCCAGGTATACCTTTGACCTCCCATGTACACCTCTGACACTCCCAGGTCCGCCTCCCAACTCCCATGCCTCTGACACTCCCAGGTACACCTCCTGACCTCCTAGGCCTGACCTCCCAGGTACCTCAGACACTCCCAGGTACACCGCTGACACTCCCAGGTACACCCAGATACTCTCAGGTACACCCAGACCTCCCAGGTACACCTCCGACACTCCCAGGCTGCACCTCTGACACTCCCTGGTACCTCTGACACTCCCAGGTACACCTCTGACACTCAGGTACACCTCTGACACTCCCAGGTACCTCTGACACTCCCAGGTACTCCACTGACATTCCCTGGTGCAGCTCTGACACTCCAGGTACACGTCCGACACTTCCAGATATACCTCTGACCTCCCAGATACACACCTGACACACTCCCCAGGGACACCTCAGACACTCCCAGGCTACACCCCACTCTCAGGTACACCCAGACCTCAGGTACACCACCTGACACTCCCAGGTACCTCCTGACCTCCCTGGTACACCTCTGACCTCCCAGGTGACTCCCAGGCACTCCCAGGTACACACTCCATTCCCAGGTACTCTTCTGACCTCCCAGGTACTGCACTGAAATTCCCTGGTACAGATCGACGCCCAGGGTACGTCCGACACTTCCAGATACACCTCTGACACTCCCAGGTACACCTCTGACCTCCCCCAGTACACCTCCGATATTCCCAGGTAAACCTCCCGATATTCCCACCTCTGACCTCCCAGGTACACCTTGACACCTCCCAGGTTCTCCACTGACATTCCTACATCTCCTGACCCCAGGTACCTGGTGACACTCCCAGGACACCTCGACACTCCTAGGTACACCACTGACATTCCTGTACACCTCCGATACTCCAGGTACCTCGACCTCCTAGGTACCTCCTCCGATATTCCCCAGGTACACCTCCGATATTCCCAGGTACACCTCCATACTCCCAGTTACACAGCTCCCAGGTACTCCACTGACCTCCCTGGTACACCTCTGACATTCCCAGTTACACCTTCATGCTCCCAGTTACACCCCTGGCCTCCCAAGTACACCTCCTGGCCTCCTAGGTCACACCTCACCACTCCCTGGTTCACCTCTGAGACTCTCAGGTACACTTCCATGCTCCCAGGTACACCTTTGAGACTCCCAGGCACTTCATTGACACTCCCTGGTATGCCTCTGAGACTCCCAAATCCTCCGATACTCCCAGGCCACACCTCCTGGTGCCAAAAGGCCACACCTCCCAGCTCCCAGATGCCTCCATGCACTCCCAGGTACACCACTGACATTCCCTGATACCTCCGATACTCGCAGGTACACCTCTGACCTCCTAGGTACACCTCACATTCCCAGTTCACACCTCGATGTCCCAGGTACACCTCCGACTACTCCCAGTTACACCTTTGAGACTCCCAGGACTCACTGACCTCCCAGGTCCGCCTCCAAACTCCCATGTACACCTCTGTGACACTCCCAGGCCTCTGACACTCCTAGGCACACCTCCCTGGCACTCCCAGGTACCTCAGACACTCCCAGGTGCACACCGCTGACGCTCCCAGGTACACCAGATACTCTCAGGTACACCCCAGACACTCCCAGGTACACCTCTGACCTCCCAGGTGCCTCCTCTGACACTCCCAGGTACACCTCCTGACACTCCCAGGTGCCTCGACCTCCCAGGTACCTCTGACACTCCCAGGTTCCACCTCTGACACTCCCATGCTCCACTGACATTTCCCTGGTGCAGCTCCCAGGTACACGTCCGACACTCCCAGATACACCTCTGACCTCAGGTACACCTCTGACCTCCTGGTACACCTCCTGTTCCCAGTAAGCCTCCGATATTCCCAGGTTAAGCCTCCGATATCCCGGGTACACCTCTGACACTCCCTGGTGCACCTCTGACACTCCCAAGGTACACTGCTGACTGCTGCCAGTACACCTCCGACACTCCCAGACACGATATTCCCAGGTAAACCTCCGTCCCAGGTAAACATAAATATTCCCGGGTAGACCTCTGACACTCCAGTACTGCTGACCTCCAAGTGCCTGCCCAAGCACCAGGTACCTCCGACCTCCCAGGTACCTCACCCCAGCCTGCCAGGCATCTCCAACCTCCAGGTACACCTCCCAGCCTCATAGGTACCTCCGATATTTAATTACACCTCGATATTCAGGTAGTACCTCCGTCTCCCAGGTGCACACAGGACTCCAGGTGCTCTGTTGCCTCCCTGGTACACCTCCCAGCATTCAGATTACCTCCGAGACTCCCCAGTTACACCTGACCTCCCAAGTACACCTCCTGACGCTCCCAGGTGCCTCTGATACTCCCAGGTGCACCTCTGACACGCCCAGTGCACCTCCGATACTCCCAGTGCCTCGATACTCCCAGGTACCTCTGGCCTCCCAGGTACTCCTCTGACACTCCCCTGGTTCACCTCTGAGACCCCAGGTACCTCCACGATACTCCCAGGTACACCTTTGAGACTCCTGGAGTGCCACTGACCTCCTGGGTTGCCTCTCCATTCCCAGGTGCCTCTGACCTCCCAAAGTATTTTGCCTCTGATACTCCAGATACACCTCTGACCTCCCAGGTCCGCCTCCGGCCTCCCAGGTACAACTCCTGGCCTCCAGGTAAAGCCTTGATGCTCCTAAATGCACCTCTGAAACTCCCAGGTGCACCTCCTGACACTCTAGGTATTCTTCCCAGCCTCCTTGGTGCTCCTCCCCAGCCTCCAGGGACACCTCTGGCTGCCAGGTGCACCTCTGACAATCCAGCCCATTACACCTCCGTGCTGCCAGGTACCTTTGAAGGACTCACAGGTACTTCACCCAACACTCCCTGGGTTCCTCTGACATTCCCAGGTACACCAGCCTCCCAGGTACACCTCGTGCTCCCAGGTGCACCTCCTGGCCTCCCAGGTCCGCCTCCGGCCTCCCAGGTTTTAACTCTGACACTCCCAGGTGAAACTTTCCGATACTCTGGTGCACCTCTGAAACTCCCAGGTACACCTCTGTTGCTCCTAGGTATTCATCAGCCTCCTTGGTGCTCACTCAGCCTCCAGGAACACCTCTAACACTGCCGGGTACCTCTGACAATCCCAGGTGCTCACTGACATTCCTGGTGCAGCTTCTGGCTCCCAGGTGCCGTCCAGCTGCTCCAGATGCACCTCCTGAGCACTCCCAGGTGCATCCCTTGTGCTCCCAGGGGTGCCTCTGACTCTCCCAGGTTTGCTGACCTCTGGATGCCACCTCTGCCTCCCAGGTACCTGGCCTCCCAGGTACCTAACACTCCCAGGTGCACCATGTCTCCCAGGCATCTTTGGCCTCCCAGGAACACCTCTGGCTCTCCCAGGTGCACAACTGCCAGTTACACCTCAGACACTTCAGGCCCCCTCACAACAATCCAGTGTCCACTGACGTTCCTAATTTTACTTCAGCCTCCCAGGTGCATCCCAACACTCCCAGATACACCTCAGCACTCCCAGGTACATCTCTCCTGCAACCACTCCCAGGAACACCTCTGACTCTCCCCAAAGCCACCACCATGACCACTGTAGTTACCTCAGACACTGCAGGTACACCTCCTGACAATCCCAGGTACTCACTGACATTCCTGGTACACCTTCGGCCTCCCAGGTACACGTCCCAACACTCCCAGGTACACCTCAGACACTCCAGGGTGCCTCCCCAACCTCCCAAGTGCACCTCTGACACTCCTGAACACACCTCCTGACACTCCAGGTGCACCTCCAGACACTCCCAGGTACCAGTGACACTCCCAGGTGCCTCTGACTCCCAATGCCTGTGCTCCAGGCCTCCGATACTCCCAGGTACCTCGTGTTCAAGTACCTCCTGACTTCTCCCCGTGCTCACTGACATTCCCTGGTACCTCTGACCTCCCCTGAGTACCGTCCGACACTCCCCAGATATACCTGACATTCCAGAGTACATCTCTGTGCCTTGAAGTGCACCTCTGACACTCCCAGGTACACCTCCCGTGCCAGGTACACCTCTGGCTCCCAGGTATCTCTGACACCTCCTAGTTCACCTCTGAGACTCCTCAGGTACCTTGATACTCCCAGGCCACACCTTTGGGTTTCAGGTACTTCATTGACCTCACTGATGCCTCTCACAACATTCCAGGTACACCTCCAGGCCTCCAGGTACACCTCTGATGCTCCAAGG
>NW_024726659.1:0-13990 GCF_018991925.1 Homarus americanus | reverse complement strand
TAAGTACATTGTGTCATCTACATAAATTGTGAAAGCTTCTGTAAACACGTTATTTTTCTATATATTTGCCTGGGATAGTATTAGCGCCAAGTTATTATTAATTTGTGTAGATGAGTACACTTTTAATATAAAAAATCCGCTGGTGCATTTATTATTTTCTTATGGCAAGGGTAAGGCACATATTTGTAACTTTGTGTATTATGTAGTTAACTATGTTTGAGACATTAGTGCTTTACACCATGAAGTAGGTACAGCACATCATAAAACTTAAGCTTTCAGAAATTAAAAAAAAAAAAAGACCTCCTTCCCTGCTGCCTTACACATACTGTGGCTCTAACTCTCCTGTCCGTTGTGATTTTCCACCCTGTCCGACCCTCCACTGTGTCAGCTGACGTGTTCAAACAAAAGAACGTCAGTTTCCGCAGTTACAGACATCAAAATCTAACCATCTATTATTCTTCATTACTTCAAACCTCATAGTTTTCAATTCAATTAGTTTCAATGATGAATTATAATGAAACCCTTTCTGCCAAGGAGTATAATTAAATTAAAAATATCGCAAAAGTTTCCAAACGAACACTGGCGCACAACCCTGGCACCCACAACTTATAGCATCCACATCGATACCTTTTCCCGGGCTACCTACCTTTTCTCCCTAGCTTATATCCTCACCAGGCAGGAGTCCTCCTCTCCCTACTACACCATAACTTCATAACCCAGGTATGTAATGTATCCTCGCTGGCACCAGAATAGGAAGCCCATGTTATTCTCCGTTAACCTCACAACTTGCCCAAACTCTAGCAGTCAGTCTCAGTGCGGTTATTCGGGCGACCAGACCACACACATGCCGCCGGCCGCCCAGCACCTACAGGGAGAGCTATAAGGGAGGGAGGCAGTGAAACTCACTCTCAGGACTGTACAACACCCCCGGGGAGAGAGGCAGAGTTTTAACCCTCACCCAGAACAGCTTACGTTTCTCCACGAATCAGATTTAGTTAGACAGCAGTAATGTGTAACACCTGGAGTTATTGTTATTATCAATTAGTTTCGAGTATAATAACAGTAATTACAATTAACATGTATGCTTTATAGAAACATTCTGTTTGGACAGTGAGTGAGAGTTAGAATAAAGAACTATATTGACGTTACCATTTGTTGAGCCTTAGGACAAAAATTATAAAAAAAACATTTATTCTTACTAATCTTACGTAATTCAGTACAATGATTAGTAAATTAATAGTTGCCATCGAAACCTGTACATATAATTGTTAATATTCCCCTCGAAAAATATTAAATCAATGTACCGACATGTCTGATTGATTGATTAAAATAGACATGTCGTAATGGTCGCACAGTTAATTATTGGTATTTGGTAATTCTTAGGAACTTATGAGTATATGTCATAATAATTTTCAATGGGATTAAAATAAGGTTTCACAAATATTTTAATATTCAGGCGGTAGATATCTTTTAAGAGGTCTGGGTTTGAGAGGAGTGCATGGTGGTGGTCTCAGTGGGTCTGGGTATCACAAGTTGTACGTCTGTTTGGTCCGGAATTTTAATTTATAATCATGGTAATGTAAATCCGTTGGTAGTTAGTACGTACAGTATATACCCATACTAGTTGGTAAATATTTCCGCTATTTTTTTTTTAATAACACTAAACCTCCAGCCATCCATTAACTTGAAAATAGTCATAGTTGTATAAACACGATCAAAAGAATATCCTATTTGAAGTTTAGCCACTCAAGTGCTACCTGGGCGGGCAAGTCCTTAGATGATTCATAAATGTTAAAATTGCGAAGGATCTTAATCTCAACTTTTAAAAATCTTGATCTCGGAAAAAAAAAATAGATTTCTTGCTCAAGTAAAGTATGAGGAGTCACCCAGACCTTAGCCTAATTCTCTGGTAACACATAAGTAAACACACTAGAGCTATAGCCACAGTCAGGTAATAAAAATACTCTTTTTTGGGGTTACATATAATATAAAATTTATAACGATTAGGTAAAAAAAATGTTACTCTCATATTTTAAGTAAATTTACTTTTTCTACTCCTTTAGGATCAAATATATGTAAACATTCAAAGCCCGGAATAGAGGCAACCAACTGTCACCTTGTCAGTCTAAGATATCTGTTTTTAATTGGGGATTCAATTTTTGTTTTGTAAAGAAAAAATACTCATACGTTATTTAGTATTTCCTGATGAGCCCTTTAGTTTTAGGTTACATTAAAACATATATAGAAAACAATTTAAGGATAATATTTAATATATTCTTATAGAACTTTATCCTTGTATATTAATCTTGGTAACACGTACAGATGTTTCATGGTAGTGATAATTTTAGTCTTAGTAAAATATCACCTGAAACAGCATCTATTAAGCGATTACTCCACAACACAGATTTATCTCTACACGGTCATTATTCCCTTATCAAACTGGTGATTTATTATGGGTACGGGTTTACTCCACCCACTAGTTAACGAGGGCATAATAAGGTTAAAACCTATAGAAGCTCGCCTGATGCTCAGTACATTCCGTGTTATTGGAGCTAATGGTAATAATTTAACAAGATAAAGTCACTTGAGTCCGATGACCTGAATTAATCCAAATTTAAGTGTATTTCAAATGGGAAATAATATCAGGCATCCTTAACCATGGAAATTAGAAGCTGTTTTGATGAGTAGTCCAGACCAGGTGTGTCCGTCACTGATGGCCTTATAGGTGATGGGAGGTTCGCCCACATACACATCAGTCAAAATGAAACTCACTGCGTGTACCGGATAGTTCCTCTCCATAATGATTTTTTTAAGTATGTATTAGTAATCGCGAAGTTAGTCTCATCATGTATACCTCCCATCTGTATTATTTTAAACTGGTTTATAGCCTGTGTCGGTGTCTACACTATCACTCTACTTCCTCTACCAGAGCTTCTCAACTGGGGAACCACAAAGTATTTTCTAGAGGGTCGACGGATTGAAAACATAGATGGTCTTGGAGATGCCACGCGTTATAAAACAATTACTAAATACTTCTTCTTTATAAAGTTGATACAATTCTGAGAGAGTATTTCACTTCATCATTTACCGACTTATTAAATTACTGTATGGTTATAATGGAATCATTTTATTGATAAAGTAAATATATTCTTCATTGCTCTGCTTATTGTATTAGTATAAGAATAAATAAGGGACAAAGATATACAAGAGGAGTGAATTATTCATTATAAAATAGCTTTTATACATTAACCAATACTGTATATTAAGAGAAGTGAAGCTGTAATATATAAGCACCTTACAAACTTTATATAACAGAGGCACTGGGTGATCTTCTAGGTTTCGCTGGTTCAAAATGCTCGGTACCAGATGTCTTTGTTTAAGTTAAATTTCCCCCAAAAATAATAGTTTAACAAATCTCTTTTAACTTACAGAATCCAACATTTCAGGTTTAATTATAAATCAGATCATAATATCAGTGTTTACATATACACAAGAGTTGAGGCGTTTTCTTGTGTTGATGACAGCAGCACAATCTCGGGTGCCAGTGACGTCGGCCTATGGTAAATTCGGCCAAGTAACCTCGGCCCGCATCCAGTGGTGACCTCGGCCCACATCCAGTGATAACCTCGGGTCACATCTAGTGGTAACCTCGGCCCACATCCAGTGGTGACCTCGGCCCATATCCAGTGATAACCTCGGGTCACATCTAGTGGTAACCTCGGCCCACATCCAGTGGTGACCTCGGCCCATATCCAGTGATAACCTCGGTTCACATCTAGTGGTAACCTCGGCCCACATCCAGTGGTAACCTCGGCCCACATCCAGTGGTGACCTCGGCCCATATCCAGTGATAACCTCGGGTCACATCTAGTGGTAACCTCGGCCCACATTCAGTGGTGACCTCGGCCCATATCCAGTGATAACCTCGGGTCACATCCAGTGGTAACCTCGGCCCACATCCAGTGGTGACCTCGGCCCATATCCAGTGATAACCTCGGGTCACATCTAGTGGTAACCTCGGCCCACATTCAGTGGTAACCTCGGCCCACATTCAGTGGTGACCTCAGCCCATTTTAGTGATTTCGTCCCATCATAATATTGGCCGAGATCACCATCAATAATTTTCTTTGGCAATAGTTAAGCCATATGAAAAGTACCCAATGGTTAGGTTAGGTTAGGTTAGGTTAGGTTAGGCTAGGTTAGGCTAGGTTAGGTTAGGTTAGGTTAGGTTAGGCTAGGCTAGGTTAGGTTAGGTTAGGCTAGGTTAGGTTAGGTTAGGTTAGGTTAGGCTAGGTTAGGTTAGGCTAGGTTAGGTTAGGTTAGGTTAGGTAAAAAGTTTAAAAGTAGTGAAATTAAAGATAAAGATCAAGTACACACGCACACTAATTGATCACCATGGAGTGGTATAAGGAGCTCTGGTGCACCTGAAAGGGGTGACATAACGAGGCTATTGTAAGGCTGGCAGATAAGGTCAAATATTATACCTTTCTATTTACATGTATAAGAAACTATGATGAAAATATTTGCCTAGATAACGATGGACATCCCTCAAGTGCCAAAAAATAAATATTACAATTCTTAGAGAGTGACATCCCGGTCACCCATGAAACTCTTACATCACGAATATACATAAATTTATTGGAACATACTCGTTGGTTTTTGACATACTTTGATGAAATTTATTAATACATAGAGAACTTTATACATACGGTACGGATACGTGAATAAAAACATGCATGTAAAGGTAATCATATACATACCTGCCTACTGAGATACTGTACTGATCCTAGGAGCTTTTATACGCGACATTTCAGATTTGTTTTGTTGTTATATAAAAGACCAATGGCGTGTGTATTCAGGAAAGTATTATAACAGGTAAAAAAACATTAAAATAAAAAAAGGGGGGAAAGGTAGTGAAACTTGGCGTGTAGTAACCGCAGAGTTTTACCCCCCCCCCCCGGTAATTGATGATACACAACTGCTGGTCTAATGTGTTGTTGCTTTTTACAATCTTTACCCTTGGGTGATGTTCCTTAACTCGTATATTGGTATGTGTTATATACTTTATTAATGCAGCTCTGAGTTATGATATCTGAGAATAACAAGTGGTACACTTTTTCACATATCCGTTGAGACATTGTTACATAACTATTTGACAAATTTCATAACTGAATGACAGAACACATATCGAATGACAATCTAAAATAACTGTTGGTGGTATGTCATTCTCCAATTGTTACATTCTCAAACTATATGTAGACTGTCGGTTTATTGTTCACGTCTGTCAACTTCATAACTTATGTCAATCACTTCCGTTAGCATGAACGAACAGTTATTTTAGATTATCATTCGATATGTGTTCTGTCATTCGGTTATGAAATTTGTCAGATAGTTATGTAACACTGTCTTAACGGATATGTGAAAAGGTGTAATTCACCTCATATTAATCAGCTCAATGAGGTATTACATGAAGTGGATGTATTTTCTATGTAATGTTATGTATAATATCTTAGTAATGAATGCCATAAATAAAAGACCAGATAATGTTGTTAACAAAGGGGTCGTCAACTTGTGCTAAGGGGGAGGACGTCTCTGGATTATGTTGTCGAGGCTGTTAGGTAAAACTAGACTCTGGAGCAAGGTGTTGTGGGAGTATATTTTAGAATCAGCTCTTCTCTATCAGCTTAACATAATTATTACAACACCTGAATATCACTGGGCGAATTTTTAGTCGAATCATCTACTGCTTCAGTATTAGTGATATAATTTTTCAATTTATTTACATAAGTTTTGTAAAAATAGATAAATATTTGAATAACATACAAAATGATACTAATACGAAAACTTTTTTTTTTTTGCTCTCGGAACAGAATTTAATGTGTAGGCAAATATTACTCGTGTAAATCGCCATGTGTCTAAGACCCATCAAGATGCTACACACATGATGGATCAGTTAATACTTGAGAGAGTAAGAAGAGGCGACACATAACACAACAAAGAGGCAAAATCTTTCTGAGAGAACTACAGTATTAGGAACAAAATTAAACTGTAATAAACTTTTTTCAGACTTTTTTCATCTTACTGCTTGTGTGAGTCAGCTCTGAAAGTGTCTAAAGAACCTTCTGGATAATTAAATTATAAGTTGAAATGGAAAGCAACAAGGAAATATTGTTAAGCAGAAGAGACAAAAATATATCCACTATGAAATTTTAGCCAAATTACAAAATACATTTTACAGTCCAACAAAAAATTTAAAGAACTCTTTTGACGTCATGTAAATTGTTTTATGAATATCCAAAATTTTATGTCGTATGTAATTTACATTTTATTTGTGAGTTGGCTATCGTGTTGCTATCAACTGATAACACTGGGCTGCATTTGAAAAAAAATTCATGAGGTGCGGGGTTTCTTAGCTGATTCTTTATGTATTTTGCGTGCTGATTCCAAAAATGCCATTCATTTTGCCCAATCAGGTCAGATTTTTATGCTTTGGGAATTAGGAAAAAATCGAAATTCTTAAATATGATGTCAAAATTTTTATGCAAAATATATCATAAGAAATGTAACCACAACACATAGGACCAAAATATGTCAACTACATAGATGCCTTTACAGTTAGACATGCATAAATGGCTGTCGCAGAGAATTTCTTTGGTGGTTGGTGTCTGGGGCGTCCCGTTTCAGACACCAACAGTAGTCGGCGAGCATGTTGATATCCCAGCGACCCTGGTACCGCTCCTCCATTACACGGATATCTTGATGGAAGCGTTCTCCTTGTTCCTCACTCACATCACCACAGTTCTCTGGAAAGTAGTCCAAGTGGGAGCTGAGGAAGTGCATCTTGATGGACATGCGTGCACCAAGAACTTTGTAGCTCAGAAGTAGGTCCTCAACAACTCGTTCATACTCTGGACTTCTGTAGTTGCCAAGAAAATTGGAGACAATAGACTTAAAGGCATGCCAGGCTTTCTTCTCATTTACATCCATGCTGCAATCAAACTTGGGATCTTTGAAAAGCTCTCTGATCTGAGGGCCATCAAAAATTCCTGCATTCAGCTTTGCCTCACTGACTTTTGGAAATTTTTCTTTCAGAAAATTGAAAGCCTGGCTTTTTTTGTCCAGTGCCTTTACAAAGTTTTTGAACAGACCGAGCTTGATGTGCAGTGGCGGAAGAAGAATGTTCTGCGGATTCACCAGAGCATGGGCAACAACATTGTGAGAACCTGGAGTAAGTCCACTTCTTGCAGGCCAGTCACATTGCATGTAGTGCTGCTTGTCTGCTCGACTATCCCACAGACAGAGGAAACATGCCATGTACCACCAGATGAAAAAGAAATTTAATTGTGAAAAAATATATGTAAAAAAACACGGACATATACTCTTTTCCTTTGCATCACGGCGGACATTTAAATGGCCGGCGAGCACGTGGGTGTATTTAAATGCATCGTAAGGGCATTAAAACTGACCGAAATCTTTTCTGTGAGGCTTGCCAATGTCTCGGATGATTTTTTTAATGAACGAATATGAGGACCCCATTTTGAGCGAAAAATGCCAATATTTTACCTGAATCTCCGCTTAAAATGCTATAGCACAAAATTCTGACCTGATTGAGCAAAATGTATAACATTTTTGAGATCAGCATGCAAAATACACCCAGAAAAGCTTAATAATACACAAACCTCAAAAACTATGCAGGGCAGTGTAATAGAATTTAGAGCACGTCATCATTTATTTGATCAATATATAGTTGTTTCACTTATTATTATTTTTCCTGAATATACATATATTATCAATCTTTTCTTTCGTTTTCTGTAAATTCAATTACCAACAAATATCTCTCATCCCAGGTTGATATTCTCAACACCACATCTAGTGAGGACACACCCGCCGCCACGTGTATATATATATATATATATATATATATATATATATATATATATATATATATATATATATATATATATATATATATATATATATATATATATATATATATATATATATATATATATATATATATATATATATATATATATATATAATTTAGTGTATTCACATTCTCAGGGTGAGTACAGACTGTACCCCTGAAGATGTGAAATTACAACGAAACTGGGAACTTCTGTGTTTTCTTCCTGGTGTTATCAGCATATATCTAGATCACACGCACCTACAGTGATTTTTTGTATATATATATATATATATATATATATATATATATATATATATATATATATATATATATATATATATATATATATATATATATATATATATATACATATATATATATATATATATATATATATGTAACCGGTCGGAATTACTGGACTTTAATTTCTCACCTGACTTGGGTTTTTTTTAATTATTAGATGGAAATGGCAGTGGAAGCGCCCCTTGGAGAAAAATCCCGAACCAGCACAAGAACACTTAAATTTACTAACAAAATGAAATTGTCCATGACCCGTGGAAGGATAGCGTCTGTGACTGGGATGAATGAGACACACTGTAAAATTTTGACACTTATATTCCCTCCAACAATACAGACACACTCAAATAATGGTACACGAATATGCGCACCTCTTAACCTGAACTTAAACACTACTCTGGGGAATAAAGGTTATACATGATATTGAAATTATGAGAAAATGAGACAATGCCTCATTTGACAACATTAAATTCAAATTAAGAATTGTTACTTGCACACATGAAACAGGCCTTAAGGGCTTTCAACAAAATAATATCAACCACTGAGAAAATGGTTTAACAAAATAAGAACTTATTAACTCCACCCTGAATAGGCCTTCAGGGCACTCAAAAAAATTTTATTATCCCAACAGATGCACACTTCCTAACCTAACTTAAACACTGCTCTGGGGAACAAAGGTTATACCCGAGATTGAAATTATAAAGAAATATTAAATGCATTAAAGGAACTAAATCACAGTATCACTTACAACATAAGGGAGAAAACTCATCTGAAAAACAGTTCCCTCATTCTCTAGTTTCAATTAGTGACACAGACATTAACACAATACTATCACAATTATTTAAGAAATATTTATTACACACAGCAAGACAATATCAGTAACTGGAAAAAATATTATCACTAGATTGAGAAGTTACTGAGTCCACCAATACCCGTAAACACATGCTCCCTAACCTAACACATAGATTCCACCTGCACTCCGTAGTTTTTTAAGGCACAACCAACAGGCACCCGTAGTTTAAGGCCCAAACCAGCCTTTCTCAACCTTGGAAATGTACCTCTAAGTTCCACTGGACTCTTGGTCCCAGTGTGTGACCCTGTATCACTCAGCTGTCTTCACTTTACCCCAGTACATCCATGAAACGGAAGGGAGTGAGGCAATCAGACCTTGTACAGTTGAGAGAAGCTTTAGCTTCCCGTTAGCCGAGGTAGGGGAGAGCTGATGACCCCAAACGATCGTCACGTCGTTAGTTGGGCACCCAGACGGCTAGGTTCACTCCAACTCTCACCATACTCAACAGGTGGCTCAAACCCAGGTCAGTGGACGGTCATACAGCTCGTTTCACACCGTCTCATACCGTCAGTGGACGTTATCATACCGCAGACGTTTCACACCGCGTGGGCTCTACAGAACCTTGAAAAAACCCGAGCTGTTAGCTTTTGTCTCACATCACCGTTTGTTCCTACCGCCCTATCTAGCTTTGTCTGAGATTGAATAAAACTTACTTGTTAATAGTGAGGTTCAATAACGAAGGCACCATTTCACGTGGTCCGTCCCTCCTGAGTACAGAACAGAAATGGTCCTCTGGCGTGACCTCCCTCACAACTCCCCAGCCACGCTTGCTCACTGGTGCATGCTTTCCAGGAGTGACTTATTTACCATTATATTTACCAAATATATTATTGTTATTTATCATTGCCAAAATTATATTTCTTGATCAAAAGATCAAAAGTGAAGATTACCACTCACTGATTTAGTACCTCGTTTGGGTGCAAGTTTACCGATGTGTTTTTATTGAGAATGCTACTCATGAAGATATGAGTTTATTTTCCTTATAAGATAACTCTTCTTTGTCAATGTCTTATATTTAGATAAATTAGGTTATCGACTATGTAGAAGCAATTCGGGACTGATATGAGAGACGCTCCTGCAATATCGGTTACAATGATTTACGGCGACCATTACAATACAGGACGGTGGCAGTGAGTGAGACGAATTTGGTAGACGGAATAAGAGGGTGAAAGATAGTGTAGTGTACAGTACATGGGAGGAGAGAGGTAGAAATACTGAGAGAGAGAGAGATGCTGTTATTAGGTATAGACAAGAGAAGGGGGATAGAACAACTTTCAATGTTTTGGTCAGATAGGGAGACATGTGGTAATATATGAATCAATTTGCTTACGAACATTATGGAATAGGTTGAAGATAGACTTAATCGAGACCAGAATAACTGTTGGGTAAGTTTGAACGAAGAATATGAAACAAAACACAAAAACAAGCTCTTTGATTAATCGAGCTGAAATGTGTTGTTCAGCGAGAGAGGTAATACTTTGTTGATGCTGGTGATCTGAATACAAGGGTGTGGGTGGAGGAAATGGAAGTGGTGGTGTGGGCAGTTGAGGTATAAAGAACGGAAATGTATTTGAGGTTTCCTCTTTGTACATAATGTATTATAGTACTACACACAGGGAGAAGGGCTCTGAAACTGTCGTGGTTGAGCAAGTTTGTTCTGGAAGTAGAGCAAATAACATAAAACTGATAGAAGGATTATTCAATAGTTTGTTTACATCACTACTCTGCTGCAAGTTACAGTTAGTATATGATAGAGATTCAGGAAGTGAAGTCCGTTCGAGAGGTCCAGGTTGGAAAAGTTGGATGGCGATTATATTCGGTTTACTTCCAGGATATGTACTGTCAATATCATTTGTGTACTATAAACACCTTTTAACAAATAGAAAGTGTAGGGAGAGATTACACAGGCATCGTTTTCAAGGCGACCCATCACCAAAGAGTGAAGATACATTTGCAACAAGATGTTTTAAACTCCAGGAAGCTGTATTACATAGGAAAAACATTCTGAAATGGAGAGTTCCAAGAAGTGCTGTTCCGGGATATGAATATCGGATATTGAGAGATGCGGTAAATGCCGATAGATGGTGCAAGATGCTGGCACTATCGACGGTAGTTCGTCAACACAGCGACTTTGGAAATATATACTGTATAGAATAGAGAGAATAGGGAGATGTCACTGTAGTACCGGAAGTGTTAGGGTAAGGTTATAATTGTGGATTAATTTGATTGCTCTCCTCTGCTCTGCACCAAGTAGTGGCGACAAAGTGCCACGACACCACATCCTGCCCACATATGACAGCAGTAATTAATCTCGGTGAGCATCTGTTTCACGTAAATGCTTGCCAACTGTTTACCGGTTGAATAAGACATAAAATTGGGCCTGATGGATATGCATAAAACTTCAATGTCGTGTGATGGTGGGATTATAAAGTTACCAAAATTAATGTTGAAATGTACTTTATCTTAGTTGCGTTGAAGGAAACAACGGTGGATAGATCCCACTAGTGACTAAACTATCCAAGCGAGATCCTCCGGAAGAGATGATGTCTGTTGTCTACCACTGAAAACTTTATTTTGAGTGACTGAGGCAGTCAGAAGGGCTGAATCATCTCTATAAGAATGAACTGTTGTTTGTTGTCGGGGGAAAGTGGGCCATATGCAGAGAAAAAATATTACAGTTCCTGGAGCTGTGTCTAGTAAAAGCTCAGGATCTGTATGACATTACACCAAACGGGGCGGACACAGTGGAAGGATTAATACAGCGTCTGATGTTGAGGTGTGAAACATGAGGTTACAATAATAGAATGACAAGACACAAACTAACTTGGAAATAATTGTCTTGAGGTTCGGGTGAGGAAGATCAAGAGAAGACAGAGTGAGGATTGTAATATTAACAGATCATTTGGTAGAGAGATAAATGTCTGAATAAGTAAAGCAGAGATTGTGTTGATGTTTGAATATGTGGAGATAATGGAATAGGATGACTGAATGACTGAGGCAGATAGAAGACAAGTAGATACGAAAAACAGTAGATATACAGTGTAGTAGGCAGCTGTCAAACAGGGAGGTACTACCGCCTGGGAAAATATTGTCTAATGTATTGTCTAATGGTAGACCCTGCTGCCATATGGCATCACGAATATTGTGACCAAGTCCTAAGTTGCTGATCTGACTTTTTGCCTCATTTACCCACAATTGCAGGGTTTCAATTGTTTCTCTTACTTGATAACACAACATACATATACTGTAGTGCAGCGTTTCTCACGATTGATTTTTTTCTTTGTATTTCTTTATTATTATTATTATTATTATAATAATAGTGTTGTTATTATTATTATTATTATCATTATTATTTTATTTTACTTTTTATTAAAAAAATTATTTACTATGAATTATTATTATTATTATTATTATTATTATTATTATTATTATTATTATTATTATTATTATTATTATTATTATTACGCCCCCAGGTCCCGCTGTGGGTCACTGACCTGTGCCCGGTTGGGCTAATCCCCGTAAAAAAAAAAAAAAAACGTATGATTTGAGAGACGAGGGAATCTGGTGTTGTTTTTATGATCCATTTTGATAGTCAGCGACAAACGACTTACTGTATTTGTGGTACATAAAGCGAATAAAGAAAGTTTATGTTGTTTAAGAGCATTTCCGTTTCCATTAATATTTCATCATAACACAGTACTGAACATTGTAACTGTAAATACTTGTCTTTATGAATAACATTGCACATCTTATCTGGGGTCCTTACGTAACTGACATTATGTCTGTTTTTCAGTGTCGAATGGTCGATCAGTCAACATATACTTCACACCTTGTCAGGACCCATCACTGACCTTCCCACACCTCCGACAGTTTTATAGGTAATACTTTAAGCTGAGGAAACCATTAGTGTCCCGCCAGCTTGTCTGGACACAAACCCATAAATTTGGTGGTGAGGGAACGCTAGACAAGACTAAGTACACAGCCCATCAGTTAATGCCTTGGCTTCTTGCCAAAAGTTAACCACCAACACTAAATTTGACAAACATATTGGATATAACTAAACTATGTAATCTTTTAAATGCGGGAGTCAATTACTGTAATGCGGTGATAACTGAGGCCTGTGTTGTCGCCACCACTAAGAGGGGCTTCATAACGTTCCACAAAACAAACTATAAATAACAATACTTCCCCTGTAGGATCGTTATATTTATTAAGGAAGGTCTTAGTTTTCGTAGCAAAAAGTCCAGGAATAAAGATCATTTTAGTTAAGACGCAAAGACAAATCCCCGCTTCTCATTCAATTTAGGTAATGCAGATGTTAGTAAACTACTTCCCGCCTGAGTTAATGTATATGAACATAACACTCTTACACCTGCTGTGTGTGCACTGTGCCGCACAGATGTCCCTCTTACATACCTGGACAGATATATTTACTTTAATAATTTATCTATTCAGGTAATTAGCGAAAATGTAGAAAACATTTTATATAATCTTCTTATTTGTTTATTTCGAACATTATATCCAGCATTTTGAGCGAGTACACGTAATGATATATAATTTATGTATTTGATAATGATTTTCGAATCAATTTCCAAGAAGGATTACTTGTATATTTCATTCATAACCCTTGGTTTTAACAAAATTAACATTTGTGTCAAACAGATGAAAAAAAGGGGGTTTTACCAGGAAATAAATGTTTAACAGTCACTAAGAAAGCCTACAGCTACTGAAGGCTTATTCTCGGTATGTAAGATTATACGCTGTGAGACTTACAGCTAAGACTCCTGGAGTGAGCTTTAGTTAATGACAGAGTTCATAAGTGAGTGGGGGGTGAGTGGTGGCCAAGACGTGGAGGAGGGGGATATGTGGTGGCCAAGACGTGGAGGAGAGAGGTGAGTGGTGGCCAAGACGTGGAGGAGGGAGGTGTGTGG